>NC_048597.1:120668441-120968441 GCF_003668045.3 Cricetulus griseus
TGAGAAGCCCCTAATAAATTCCCCATTGCCTAAATTCCTTTTTGCTTTTGACGAACTTACTTAAGCTTTTACATTCTCAGACCTTTATGTATCTTAAAATGTTTCCTTAGACCAGAAAAATTTGTGTAGACTTTAACCATTTTTTTCTTTCTCTCTAATCATTTATCGGAGACATAAGTAGTTACTACTGAGAAAAGTCATTGAAAATCATGTTCCTTTAGTGCAAAATTACATCTGAAATCTTTTATGAAGTCTGTTAGAAAGACATTTGTTTCTTCTTAAAAGGAGACCTAGTAGCTGCTGAAAAAGCAATTTTTTAAATTATATTTTTAATATATTTTTAATATATTTTTTATATATTTATATATATTTTTAATTATATTTAATTATATTTTTTAATTATATTTTTTAATTTTAATTAGAACGATGATTATTTTACATGTCAATCCCAGGTCCCTCACCCTCCCCTCCTTCCCTGCCCCCACAACTAACACCCTACCTATCCCATACCCTTTCTGCTCCACAGGGGCCTTCCGTAGGGGATCTTCAGAGTCTGTCACATCCTTTGGGATAGGGTCTAGGCCCACCCCCTTGTGTCTAGGCTCAGGGAGTATCCCTCTATGTGGGATGGGCTCCCAAAGTCCATTCCTATGCTAGGGATAAGTACTGATCCACTACAAAGGGCCCCATAGATTTCTGAGATCTCCTGACACTCACATTCAGGGCGTGAAACCCCCAGAAACAGCTGACCTGAACAAGGGAGAGCTCTTGGTTCCCAGACTGATAGCTGTGAAACCAGCATGGGGCAAGGCCTAATTTTTACATATGAAATGAAGTAACCAGGTAGCTGCAGCTTTGTGGAACAATCTGGTTACCTGCTTCTGCTAAGCTGATAAAACTATAGTTAGCCTAGCCACCAATACCATCAGTGATCTAAGAACAATAAATTGCACCAGAAAGTATAATCTAAATGGCCTTTGTATCAATTAAAATGACAGACCCATCCATCTTATAGATGGTCATTCTAGGCTCCATGTTCCATGGTGTTGTGGGTAGAGGTACCAGGACAGCATCAATCTTTAGCCATCAGGCCAGGAAGATGAAAGACTTTACTGTGGAAAAGGAACAGATGGAGTACTGACCTTACTTTGTGTAGACAATATGGGTCGAAAGACTCCCCAGTGTCCTGCTTTTCCATGGTTTGTGCTATGCCCTCCTAGCAGGTATAGCATTAGTGCAATATTGCCCAGTGATTAACATTGCCACAATGCAAGTGATGTCATAATGGCACCCTGCCATCTTCTTTGGAGACTTGAAGTCACTGCTAGAAGCTGGGGGTGGGGGGATGACTCTGTCATAGTAAGTTTTTTTTTTTCCATCAAATATTTCAAATGCCATATTAATCAGTCTCTGAGAAGTTTGAGGACTGTTATCTATTAAGTATATCTGAGCTAAACACACCTAGACTTAACCTTGAAAACACATCTCAAAGGCTAAATAAAGCTTTCTTCTATAATTAACTACATTAATGCTTATCATAACTACAGTATAGTTTTGACCACATTAAATAATTTCATCATTTATATGGTAACTGACATAACTGGGTGTCTTCATTATCTTTCAGAGTTTACAATTACAAGCTTTTATAAGATTGGGACTTTACAGCCTTATCTCTGATAAGTTTGGACCTTAAAAATAATTTCTGGGTGCTAGAGAAATGGTTCAGTGATTAAGAACACTGGCTGCTCTTGCAGATGACCGGCGCTAATTCCCTGCAACAAAATGGAGGTCCACAACCATCAAATCTGAATCCCTGGCCTCTGTGAGCACTGTATGAATATATGGTGCACAAATCAACATATAGGCAAAACACCCATATACAAAATGAAAATAATTAAACATAACAATTTCTGAATTAAAGCTCCTTTTGTGTCAAAATAAAACTTTCAGCTTATAAACACAGACTACAGAGAAACTGGGAAATTTCCCAATCTTTTATAATACAACATTACAGAATATAACAGATTCTTATGTGACTCAGTTTATCAAAATAGCTTAAGGTTAAGAAAGTTAGCAAAGATAAGGAGACTAGACATACATTCTCAAGGATGAATAGATCTTAGGTAAGGAAATACATTCTCTAATCCAGTACTTCTCAATCTTCCTCATGCTGCAACTCTTTGACACAATTCCCCATGTTGTGGTGACCCTCAAGCTAAAATGCATTGCCATTGACACTTCATAACTGCAGTTTTTCCACTGTTATGAATTACAATGTAAACATCCAACATGCATGTGGCTCTAGGCTACCCCCTTATAAAAAGGTCTTTCAACCTCCAAAGGTCAAGATTTATAGTTTGAGAAATTACTCTCCTCTTCAGACTGCTTAGATCATTGTCTTGCAACAATTGTTAGACAGGAACATGCCAATTTCTGGTGTTTATTATTTGATATCATAACTGTGGCCTTAATTTTAACCTTTTATTTTTAAATTTAAATATTAATAATAGAAAACATTTCATAAAATTAAAATTTTATGAAAAATTTTATAAATTCATTATAAATTCAAATATTTTAAAAGCTGTTCTTTAAAAGAAATCCAGTTTTTAACTCAAATTTTCTGTAAAACTACAAAATTCCCACTTTAAAAAAAGTTTAAAATCTGATGAGGGCTGTCCTTTCATATGCTGTGAATACTTTTCTCTTATTGGTTGATGAATAAAGCTGTTTTGGCCAGTGGACAGGCAGGATATAGCCAGGCAGGAAGCATAGGTGGGGCGACCAGACTAGGAGAACACTGGAAAGGGAACACAGAGAATGAGTTGCTAAGCAGACACATGTAGCTGACTAGAAAGCAATAAGCTTGGGTATCACCAGTAAGCCAAGCCCATATGGAGACACACAGATTAATAGAAATGGGTTAATAATTAAGAGAGAGCTAGCCAATAAGAAGCCTGGGCCATAGGTCAAACAATTATAATTAATATTAAGCCTTAGAGTGGCTATTTGGCAACTGGTGGCTGTGGCAATCATATCCATGTAAAATTGAGCTGCTGTAGGCTTCCTAGTCTCACAGTCTCATGTAGGCAATGGTGCAGAGACACTGTGGCATTCAGACTTAAGCACAGAATAGAGGATTTCTGCCACAGTACACAGTACACAGACACACAGCATACTGCATGGCAGATTTAGCTTTACACATACAGACAGAAAAGGTTTATGGGCAGTGTGCTACAAGCTGCTTGATGGCATCATGGAAAAGAATTGAGGCGATGATCCCAGCTCCCAGGGCTGGTGATAAATGTACCCCCACCAAGTTGGAAAGCCTAACTGGGTGGATCCAGAAACCACTTTAAACCTAGCCATGCTGCTTCGAAGACTCATATGGTCAGAAAAAGATAGAGATACACAGTAAAGAGAGATTCAGAGAAAAAAAAAACCTCTATATGGTTTAAAGTGTGTTTGAAAATATACTTACTCTTGGGAGAGAAAAGTAAAGGGGTAGAGAAAGTCCTTTAAAAAGAGAGTAGCTGGTATGGCACATGCCTTTAATCACAGCACTCCAATGGCAGAGGTAGGCAGATCTCCATAATTTCAAAGTCAACCTTATCTACAGAGTGAGTTCCAGGCGGCCAAAAATACACAGAGAAAACTTGTCTCAAAAATAAATAAATAAAAATAAAAGAAATAAAGAAAAAAAACAGGCCACTTAAAGATGGAAAAGACACAGAGAGTCTTGATATTGTATGTTATTGTGTTGTCTTCGAATTGCTTATTGAGGAAGGAGCAACAGCTGACAAGTAAGATGGTATCTCAGAGTTGTTTTGAGTTTCATTTCCCCAATGGCTAAGGATGTTGAACACTTTCTTAAGTGTTTTTCAGCCATTTTAGATTCCCCTGTTGAGAATTCTCTATTTAGTTCTGCACTCCACTTTTTAATTGCATTGTTTGGTCTTTTGGTGGCTAGCTTCTTGAATTCATTGTATATTTTGGTGATCAGCCCTTTGTCAGATGTGGGGTTGGTGAATATATTTTCCCATTCTCTGGGCTGCAATTTTGTCTTGCTGACTGTGTCCTTTGCCTTACAGAAGCTTCTCAGTTTCAGGAGGTCCCATTTATTAATTGCTGATCTCAATGTTTGTGCTACTGGTGCTATGTTCAGGAGGCAGTCTCCTGTACCAATTTGTTGGAGGGTACCACCTACCTTCTCTTCTAGGAGGTTCAGTATTTTTTCTATTTGAATTAGAAACGAGATTGTTTTACATGACAAATCCAGTTCCCTTCTCCCTCCAGTCCTCCCCTACCACCCCCCAACTAAAACCCTACCTATCACATATCCTTTCTTCTATTCTTCCCCTGACTCAAACTTTCTGCTCCCTCATGACCTCTGCATCCTTCCTCTTCTTCCCTTCTCATTCTCATAGCTCCCTCCCCTCTCTTCCCTTGCTCTCAATTTGCTCAGGGGATCCTGACCCTTTCCCCTTCTCCAGAGGACAATGTATGTCTCTCTTATGGTCCTCCTTGTTTACTAGTTTCTCTGGCAGTGTGGATTGAAGGCTGGTAATCATTTACTCTATGTCTAAAATCCTCATATGAATGAGTACATATCATGTTTGTCTTTTTGTGATTGGGTTACCTCTCTCAGAATGGTTTCTTCTAGTTCCATCCATTTGCCTGTGAATTTCAAGATTCCATTGGTTTTTGCCGCTGAGTAGTACTCCATGTGTAAATGTACCACATTTTCTCTATCCATTCTTCAGCTGAGGGGCATCTAGACTGCTTCCAGGTTCTGGCTATTACAAATAGCAGCATGAGACTCTTATTGTTGGTTCATGCAGCTGGCAGTGACCACATCTCCAAGCCGGCAGCTTGCTGCTTGATGGTAGCATAGACCAAGGCAGTGAGCACAGCTCACGGTGACTTCAAGATTGGGTGTTGGTGGCACATACTTTTATTCCCAGCACTCCAGAAGCAGAGGCAGGTGGATTTCCACAGAGAAACCCTGTCTCAGGAAAAAGAAACAAAAAGGAGTAAAAGAATTAAAATAAAAGAAATCCACGTAAAGATGAAAAATACACAGAGTCTGGATACTATATGGATATTGTTGTCTTTAAATTGTTTGATTGATGAGGAAAGAGTTACAGATGCTATAATGTTTGATTATCAATGCTGTTGAATTAACCCAACTTACACATTTTAAAAATGCTTTGACTTCAAAATTTAAGTCTAAGGACAGGCTACTTGGGAAAAGATTTCTTGCTTGTATTTTTACAGAAAATGAAAAGCTATGTGTCAGAAGCCAGCCTTGGCGACCCCATACCTAGTTAGATGCCAGAAAGTCTGGTTTATCACAGGAGATTCCAGATATCTGCCTGAGAAGCAACTAACACCTATCCCCTCCTCCATTTCCTTAGTTAGTGCCTGAGATAAACACAGGAGATTCAGAAGAACTGCCTAAGAACAATTAACTCATCCCTCCCCCCACTTCCTTTTTCTCTGCTCCTCTCTTCTCTTTAAAAAGCTCCTTGGTTTCAATAAAATCGGCCTTGACAATGGAATCTGCTTGGTCCTGCTTCTTTCTCGCCCATTATTTGCAGGCATGATCCACCTCGGACCCACCGGAGCCCCGAGGGCCGGGGCAGCTGTGGATTTCGTCCAGACTAATATGGTTTGATCAAACAAGACCCCCTGAAGCAGTGGCCCAACTTATCTTACAACCAAAACAGCTGATACGATGCAGTCATAGATGACTACAGCCAGGATTTCTATGTTTTATCATGATCTACATGGTTTGGACCTCACCTGAAACCAGCAGAAAGCAGTTTGGAATAAACGATGCCCAAATTCTCAAATATTGTTTATAAATGTTTGTTTTCATTTAAAAGGGGTTGGTTATAAATGGTAATGGTCACAGTCAATCTCTTTTTAAAGGAAAAAAAGGGGAACAGGATATGGAGATGAATAATTTACATTGTTATGGAATTTCATTTATTGATACAATGTTAAGGTCAATTTTGTGATATGTACATGTCTCATCTTGTTTAGGTATTGTGTTTATAAAGATCATTTAAAATCTGTATAATTAAATACAGATTATATAGTCACCTATAATAGTCAAAAATTATAATTAGGTTAGTTAGGTTTTCTAGATATACAGAGATGTATTTGAGATGGATATTCTTTAAACCTTGGCCAATGAGGCAGCAAGTTAGGTGGGAATAGGAGTCAAGGAGGATTTAGTAAAAGGAAGTGACACAGGCAGGAAGTGACATCGCAGGCAGATTCATATATAAGCAAGAGCAAGAAAGAAGTTGTTTCCTTCTCAATCTCTCTCTCTCTCTCTCTCTCTCTCTCTTTCTCTCTCTCTCTCTTCCTCCTGGTCTCTGCTCTGAAGTTGCCATGTGATCTGCCATCAAGAGAGGGCACAGCAGAAGACATCATCGATAAGTCTTATAGAATATATAGATTTATGATAATTAAGACTGAGCTAGCATATAAGAAATCCTAGTCTATTGGCCAAGCAGCAATAGTACCTAATATAAGTGTCTGTGTATCACTTGGGACATTAACGTGGCAATGTGTGGAACTCAGGCAGCCTGGTGGAAAGTGCCCACATGGTAGCAGGACTCAGGCGGCTTGGCGGGGAAAGACTTATTTTTACAGGAAACCAACAGCCAACAACAAACTAAATGGAGAGAAACTCAAGGTGATTCTTCTAAAATCAGAAACAAGACAAGGCTGTCCATTCTCTCCCTATCTCTTCAATATTATATTTGAAGTTCTAGCTAAAGCAATAAGACAACAAAAGGTGATCAAGGGGATACAAATAGGAAAGGAAGAAATCAAACTTTCACTATTTGCAGATGATATGATAGTTTATATAAGTGACCCAGAAAACTCTACCAGGGAACTCCTACAGCTGATAAACATTTTAGGCAAAGTGGCCGGATACAAGATTAACTCAAAAAAAAAAAAAAAAAATCAGTATCCCTACAGATGATAAATGTGCTGAGAAAGAAGTCAGAGAAACATCAGCCTTTACAATAGTAACTAACAACATAAAATATCTTGGGGTAATGCTAACCAAAAATGTGAAAAACCTATATAGTAAGAACTTTGAGTCTTTATAGAAAAAAAATTAAAGAAGATACCACAAAATGGAAAGATCTCCAGTGCTCTTAGATAAGTAGGATCAACATAGTAAAAATGGCAATCTTACCAAAAGCAATCTACTTTGATTCAATGCAATTCCCATCAAAATCTCAACACAGTTCTTCACAGATCTTTAAAGAAAAGTTTTTAACTTCATATGGAAAAACAAAAAAACCAGGATAGCCAAAATAACCTTGTACAATAAGGGAACTTCTGGAGGCATCAACCTCTTTTTAAAGCAACAAAGGGAATATGATAGAGGAATGAATACTTTACATTGGTATGGATTTTGATTAATTAATACAAATTTAAGGTCAATTTTGTCATATGTATATTTCTACTCTTGTTTAGCTATTGTGTTAATACAGCTTTTTAAAAAATGTAATGTATAATTAAACACAGATTATAGATAGTTACCTATAATTGTCAAAACTTATGTTAGTTAGAGTTTCTGTATATACAGTGATATATTTCAAATGGATAGCTATTATTCAAAAAATCTTTCAAAGACCAACCGAATATGGCATTTAAAATGGATTATTAGGATTTTTCATGACAATGAGACACAACTGCTCCTGGCAAAACCAATTATTTCAGAGAGAAAGATGGAGATCAAAGAAGCTCCTTATGTAATTTGCTGTCATTGTGGTAAGAGTAGCCATTGGGGAAGAAACTGCTCTTACCTAGACTGTTTGACTGCATGCTGTATAAATTGGATATGCATGGCCCACAGAAAAGTGACCATTGAACTTGCCAAAACCAATGGGATAGTCCTTCATGGTTCCAGCTTCATAGAAGAATCTGCCAGATACTCTGAGGACACAGAGAAAAATGACTGACAAACTGACAATACAGGGAGCATTTTCAAATTTACTGTTTCTCTGAGAAGTCTGCCAGACATTCTAGGCGTATAGGCTCTAGATGGATGCCCCAACATTATAGAAAAGCTTTGGGTGACTGTCCAAGCAGTAAGATGTCTCTGTGGATCCTAGAGTTTATATACTATCCATCTTGGGTCTTTGATGGAGTTGACAACAAATACTTTCCACTTAGTTATTATAAAAGATGAATTATGTGTAAAACGAGGCAGAATCAAGCTCCCATTGTTCAAACAATTCAAAACTCCATTTACTCATAATCTTTTTGGTTTTTTGAGGAGCTTGGATGACCTCTTTGGCCCCACCATCAACAACATGAACACAGTCTGCCTTCTACAACCCTGCTCCATTCCATTGTGGATGGTGGTTCTGGTGACTATCACATGACACCAATGTTTCCAAAACTGCCAAGGTCCCCAATTGCACCTGGGCTCTTTTTGGGTACTCCAGCCCTGTAACATATTGGCCAGCATCAGGTATTCCCCATGACTTCTTCATGTCTTTAAAACCATTATCACTGGCATAACTCTTATGTTACAAAGTTTGACTGCCAGCAGAAATTCAATCTTACATATGAAAGCAAGGAAGCTCAGCTTTAATACCTTATTGAACAAGCATTGTTTTTAAATCCTATCCTATCTTTCATAAACCTTGTTTTCAGGACAAGACAGGGGTTATCATACAAAACTCCTTCTTAATCCAAAATAGAACAGTATAAAACAACTTTAATGTTATCTGAACCAAAAGATATCTGAACTCCTGCTAGCCAAAATCCAGTGGCCAGTTGTAACACAAAAAACTAAAAGACCCAGTGACAGATACTGGTGTTCAAGTTGAAGATCAGGGAAACAAAGCAGCAAAGATACCAGGGAGCTCTTACCTCTAACAAGGAGGGGGGAAGGGGCATTCCTTTTCTCTACAGGACTGAAGAATGAATGCCTCATACTGAGACCTTACTCTTGTTTTATATACCTCCTAATGCTGGGATTAAAGGCTTGTGATCCCAGGTGCTGATATCATCTTTGTGTGAACCGTTTCTCTGTAGGACCAGATCAAACTTCTGTAGATCTAGGTGGTCTTGAACTCACAGAGATCCAAATACTTCTTAATCCTAAATCCTAGGATTAAAGATGTGTACCACCAGCTTCTAGCTTCTGGGTGCTGTGATTAAAGTGGTGTGCCTGGCTTCTATTACTTGGGGATGACTTTGCTTTCTGAATCTTCAGTGGAGCTTTAAAAACTGCTTGTAATGATATATTATTTATGATTTATTAAACCTTGAGTGAGGATTCAGAAAGCGAAGTCAGCCTCAAGCTATAGAGATCAGGCAGTGGTGGAACACACCTTTAATCCCAAGACTCAGGAGACAAAGGCAGATGGATCTCTCTGAGTTCAAGGCCATCCAGGGCTACACGAGATTAAATCTATCTATAAGAATAACAGGGCTCACACCTTTAATTTCAGCAGTAGAGAGGTATAAAGATAGGAACAGTGTCTTCAGTAGACAGCCTCAGGATTCTCCAGCCATGTTGAGGAGAGCACAGCAGTCTGGAATTGTAGTGTGAGGTTTGGTGAAGCCAGGATCACATTTCGGTCTGAGGTAGAGGTAGGAGCTAGTAGGCAGCTGCTTTGCTTTCCTGATTTTCAGCATGTAGCATCAACCCCAATATTACTCTCTGGGTCTTTTACTTTTCATGCTATAACCAGTGGTTCAGAGGTAAATTCTGAGCCCTGGCCATAAAAGCAGCCATGGCAGCAGTTTACTGACTGCTGGTTGCAGCAGAGACAGCAAAAATATCTGACCCATTTCTGTCTCAGCTCTGTGTTTGCAGGAAAACTTAAGGACACACCAGAAAACACAGACAGATCAAATATTAAAATTTTCCAACAAATAGGCTGACACAACTTTTTTTTGAGAAACAGATAGAATTTTCCAACAAAACAGCCAACATTTTCCAACCAACCAGAACCAAGTGGGCAGGTGACATCTTGCTATTTGCCCTGGACAGAACATTGGGTCCCATCAAACCCCCTTCAATCCAAGATAGGGATCCCACAAAAGAGGATCAGACTATGACTCACCCAGAGGCCTCTCTAGATGTTTGCAGCAGTTCACAGCATGAAAGTTCACTCTGGCAGTCTGTGAACTGAAGGCTACCTCAGAGCCTTGGAATGCCTTAAGTCACATGCCTCCTGAAGCAGCCCCTCAACCTAGGAATTCCAGAGTGAAGGTCCAGCTTTAGAATTTGGGTGGGTGATCTGAATCTCACTGGGGGCCTATGGAAAATGTTAGTCCTGCTAGTCAAGATTAAGACCACTACCACAATTTGAAGTCAAATTTAAAATAAGCTTTAATTAATTACTGCCCATGTGAATGGGCTCTGGCCAGCTCCACACACAGGTTCCCAGTTAATGACTCCAAGTCACAGTTTGGAGGAGCTTAAAGTATTTCCCATCAGGTCCAATCAGTGACACTACACATCTTGATGTGTTTTGTACATATACATCTCCAGTTTACATCTAATCAGAGACAAACATAAATCCTGACATATTTCCTGCCCATGAACCTCCCATTCACAAGTGTTTAAGGACATCCAGTGTAGTTGGGTCAAACAAACTTGTTTAGGGGGGTGAAAACATGTGACATGTTGTCTAACAAAAACAATAGCCTAAAGCATTTTAGGAACTATCTGTCCTTGGGCAAGGGGCTTGAAGATGCATTTTTGTGTCATTGATCTCTTAAGAATAGTAATTAAAGCTTAGCTTGTAACTTTGACTGTCACAGTTAGGGTTTTGTAAGTTTGTGATAATTAAGTCATACTTAAAGCACGTTTTTTTTTTTTTTCTAAAAAGTTCCCATTCATTGTCTTTTGTTGTTAACCACATAGTTGGGGACTATAAATTTATTTTTTCATTGAAGCTTTGACTTTCATATAGCCTGCCAGCATTTACCTATTCCCTATTCACACCATGTTTGCTTAGCTCTGCCTCTTCTAAGCCACTCTCATTATTGCCTTAATCAGGGAGTGTTTCTGTGAATCACCTTCCTAGCAACATCACCACTGGTAGTGAAGTACCAGGACTAGGGATAATTATTGTTTTGCATTTAGATTATTATTACTTTGCATTTATATAGCCTACTTCTTCATATTATATTTTATTCACAGCAAATCCTATTGGCAATTTTCATTAACTGTATTAAAATAAACCAGAGCATTACACAAAAAAATTGCAAAGGGGAATCTTATAAATTATTTGACTTTGATCTTTTATTTTTGTGGGAGGAAAATGAGTCCAAGAAAGGTTGACACAAATTTCTCAAAGGCATGTGTTTGATAATTTTCTTTACTTGGCTTCTATAAGTTTTGAAATAGGGAAATAAATTAATTAAAGTAAATTAATTCATTAAATATTATGAATTACAACCACAGGAAAACCTGGACAATTGTGGCTATGGAATGCAGAATCATATTCAAATTTTATCCTCTGAAGATAAAATCATCCAAATTTCCACTCTGGGTACCACAGGCAAAATAAAGTTCTTCCCGGGAGAAATGTTTCTCTGGCCTGGAAAGACAAGCATGGTCTGTACTCACTCATATGTGGATATTAGCTGTAAAATAAAGGATAGCTATGCTACAATCCGCAGACCCAGAGAGACTACTTAACACGGAGCAACTCCCAGATCTCCCTGGGAAGGCAAAATAGAAGAAATTCCTTGAGTAGACTGTAGCAGCTTAGGACCAGAACATGATCAACCAGGTTGGGGGAGGAATGAAGAGTTGAGCACTGAAAGAGACTACTAGAAAGAGGCAAAGCTTGGAGGTCATGTGAAAACCTAGCAAAATGTAATGTCCTGGGAATCTACAAGAATGACCCCCAGCTAATATTCCTAGCTATAGTAGATATGTAGCCTGAACTGGCCACCTCCTGTGACCAGGCAAGACTTCAAGTGGAGGGATTGGGACACCAACCCAGCCACATAACCTTTGACCTATAGGCTATCCTGCTTATGGGATGTGCCTGGGTAAAGGTGGCTTAGAGAATGAATGAGTCGCTAACCAATAAATGGTCTAACCTAAAGCCCATGCCAGGAGAGTAAGCTCACCCCTGCCTGATACTGCCTGGAGCATTAGGACCCATAGGTTAGATGATCCAGAGACCCAGAATAGAACCAAATATGATTGGAGAGAGTAAAATGACAATGCTTAAGGATACTCAGCAATACTCAAAGATTGGTGCCTAGCCCAATTATCATCAAAGAGGCTTTATCCAGCAACTGATGGAAACAGATCCAGAGACCCTCAGCCAAACATTTGGTGGAGCTCAGGGAATCCTTTAGAAGAGGGTGTAGAAAGAATTGTAGGAGCCAGGGTTGTCAAAGACACTACAGGAATACCCACAGAATCAACTAAGCAGGACTCATAAGTGCTCACAGACACTGAACACACAGGGAGCCTGCATGGGATTGAACTAGGTACTCTGCATGTATGTTACAGTTATGTAGCTATGTTTTCTTGTGGGACTCCTAACAGTGGAAGCAGGGGCTGTCTCTGACTCTTTTACTGGATTATAGGACCCTACTCCTCATACTGGGTCACCTTCTCCAGGTTTAAATCAAGAGAGTGTGATTAATCTTACTGAAACTTGATATGCCATGAGAGACCTTTGTTGATATCCATGAGAGACATTTCATTCCCTGAAAAGAAATGGAAAAGGAGTGGATTCTGTGTTGAGGACAAAGGAATTAGCAATAGGGGCTGAGAGGAGAGGAGGGAGGGGAAACTGCAACCAGGGTGTAAAATAATAAATATTTTTAAAATTCATTATTCCTAGGAAGCAGAAAACTATCTTATGATATTCACTCTCTTTTCTTTTACTCCAAATCCAATCCTCCAGTCTCATCCCCAGAACTGCAGTAGGCCCTTTGCTGCAGCCTCTGCTTTCTCTCTGTCCTCATCTCCAGGGCATCACACAGAAGTTTTCCCCACTATTGGACATGCCAGCCAGGGAAGCCGATAGGAAATGCTCAGATATTCAATCTCCCTCCTTTCCTCTAAATATAATCTCCCAGTCTCATCTTATAGCAGACTACCTGAGGTGGCTGATCCTCACTCTCTGCTCCCATTACCAGAGACTAGACAGATCCTGTTGGAACATGAAGACAAATTTCTGTTCTACCTCGTCCCACAGCTATTTAGATCCACATAAACACACAGAGGCTTACATTAATAATAAACTGTTTGGCCAATGGCTCATGTCTCTTATTGGTTAGATCTTTCTTAATTATTAACCCATTTCTATTAATCTAAGTATCTCCATGTAGTTCCGGCTTACTGGAGAATTCCTAGTGTCCTATCTTCCAGGTAGCTATATGATGTCTCTCTCTGGCAACTGCTTCTCTGCCTCTTTTCTCTTCCTCAAATTCTGCTAGTCTTGCAGCCTTGCCTGAAGGTGAGTGATAATGCATTCCCTATTTACACAGATAATAATAAAGAATGACCACAGCGCTTCTCTGCCCTTCTGTTCTTTTGTATCAGGCTTAGAATCCTATTATTTAGACAAAAAGTGGAAATGTAGTGGCATCTTGTTTTTCCTGTGAACTTTTGGTTGTGGCAACATCCTATGGGTATGGCTTCAGGTATGCAGATGTGACACTTTGTAAGGAAGAGAAGGGGCTGACTCACTCTTTTGCATTGTAGTGGGAGCATCAAAGGGCAGAAATTGAATCTTCTGGAGCAGGAAGACTGTGGTGGTTATTTACTCTTTTTTATGTTTTTCCCTAATAAACACCAGTTTATCATTTAAAAAAAAAACACCTGTAAACTATTTACAATGTGTTTGAAAATATATGTAGACTTGGGAGAGCAAAGAAATAGGGTAGGGAAAGCCTTTAAAAAATAAATAGAATAATTGGTGGCACATGCCTTTAATCCCAGCACGTGGGAGGAAGAGACAATCAGATCTTGCTAATTTCAAGGTCAGTATGGTCTACAGAGTGAGTTCCATGACAGCCAAAGATACACAGAGAAACACAGTCTCGAAAATTAAAAAATAAAAAATAAAAATAAAAGAAATACAGTAAGAAAAAAAGCCACATAAAGATAGAAAATACACAAAGAGTCTGGATACTGTATGTTATTGTGTTGTCTTTCAATTGTTTGACTGCTGAGGAAGGAACAACAGTTGGTAAAAGACATTTGATTACAAATGCTGCTGTATTAATCCAACGTATATATTTTGAAAATGCCTTGACTTCAAAATTTAAGTCTAAAGACATGTTACTTTGAAAAAGAGATTCTGCTTTTGTTTATACAGAAGATGATGAAAAGCTATAAATTCCTTCCAACTAATATGGTTGGATCAAGCAAGACACAATGAAGCAGTGGGCCAGGTAATCCAACATCCAAAACAGATGAGATGATGTAGCCTCAGAATATTACAGCCAGGATTTGGATATGATTCAGGGTTTTCTCCAGATGCCCTTGGGATTGACAGTGCCCACAAAGAGCTGGAAGCAGTTTGGAGAGAACTATGTCTACATTCCTAAATATTGTTTATAAATGATTGTTTTCATTTAAAAGAGATGGGTTATAAATGGTTAATCATCACAGTCACTCTCCTTTTGAAGAAAAAATGGGGGTAATGTGAGATAGAAGTGAATACTTTGCATTGTTATGGATTTTGGTTTATTGATACAAATTTAAGCTCAATTTTGTTATATGTGTATTTCTATTCTTGTTTAGGTATTATGTTTATAAAGCTCATTTAAAAATGTAATGTATAATTAAATATACAAATTAATAGATAATCATATATAATAGTCAAGACATATAGTTAGATTAGCTAGGTTTCCTAGATACACAGAGACATATTTCAAATGGATAGGTATTCTTCAAAACCTTTAAAGACCTACAGATAATGGCATTTAAAATGGTGTATTAGGGCTTTTTATGACAGTAAGACACAACTACTCCTGTCAACACCAATTACATCAGAGAGGAAGATAGGCATCAAAGAAACTTGCTATGGAGTTTAGTTTTTAATATGGCAAGACAAGCCATTTGGGCAAGAAACTGCTCTTGCCTGGATTGTTTGACTTTATGCTGGACATGATGGACCCACAGGAAACTGACTGCTGAACTTGCCAAAACAAGATGGGACAGTCAGTCCTTCAGGTTTCCTGCTTCATGGAAGAGTCTGCCATGCATTCTGCAGGACACAGAGAAAAATAACTGACAAACTGCCAATACAGGGAGACAGTATAAAATTTCCTGCTTCACTGAGAAGTCTGCCAGACACACTATGGCCTAGGGGCTGAAGATGGATGCTTCAATATTACAGAGGAATGTTGGGTGATTGTCTAGACAGTGAGATGTCTCTGTGAATTCTACAGGGATAGAAAGTTTTAGAGCAGAATTATGCCATATTTTCAAAGTACTCATCAATGTATTACACAAAATAAATTCAGAAGGAACATCCCTCAATTACTTTTACCTAAGTCACATAAAGACCCAAGTAATGGAGAATTACAGACCAATTTCCTTTATGAACACAGATACAAAAATTCTCAATAAAATACTTGAAATCCAAATTCAAGAACACATCAAGAGGATCATGCATAAAAATCAATAAATGCATTCCACCATAGGAATGAACTGAAAGACAAAAGACACATGATCATCTCATTACATGCTGAAAAGACCTTAGAAAAACCTGACACCACTTCATGATAAAAGTCCTATAGAGATTAAGGATATAAGGGACATACCTCACCATAATATGTCTACAGCAAGACTACAGCAAGACTATAGCCATCATCAATTTAAATGGTGAGAAACTCAAGCAATTCCACTACAATCAGGAACAAGACAAGGCTGTCCAAAACAAAAATAGTGACATATACCTTTATTTACACGTGTTAATTTTCCCCAACAAGCACTTCTCAAATATGTAAATATGAATATAAGCAAACTTTCTCATTAGTGATACCATATGACACAGGTAAGCAACACTGATAAAACATCTGTATAGCAGATGCTTTCTTGATGGATGCTGCTTCATAAAGATATGTCATAAGTAGTGGACCTATGCATTACAGTGCATGAATATATGTTGCTATGATTGATTTAATAAAGATGCTGACTATTCAATAGCTGAACAGAATAAGGATAGGCAGGAGAACCAGACTAGGAGAATGCTGTTAGGAAGAAGGACAGAGTCTGGAGTCACCAGCCAGACCCAGAGGGAGCAGATAAACGTGCCATGCAAATAAAGGTACTGTCACCTGGAAGAACATAAATAAAGAATATAGGGTAACTTAAAATGTAAGAGCTAGTTACTAATAAGTGTGGGCTATTGGCTGAGCATTTATAATTCATATTCAGCCTCTGAGTGAGTAATTTGGGACTGGGCAGCAAGGATAGAAAACATTCATTTACACACCTATTGGAAATATAAACAGCAGCATATAGAAAATACAGCACAGAAAGATTTGCAAACTCTTAAAAAAAACCTTCCTGCATTTTTATTTCTCTAAATATATAGTCACAAATCATATTTATCTTGCTTTTACAGAGATGTACATCATTTTCCAAAGCTGCTTGCAAGGGGACAGATGCTCTCCAATGAGCAAATATTAACAAAATATTGAATTGGAAGTGACAAGTGCCTTCAGCCAAAAGTCCAAAGGGAATTGTCATCTTGAAATCATACATAGCAGAGGGAGCAAGCAAAGAATGAAATGGCTAAACGCCAGTCCAGTGTTAATACAAAAATTAAGCTCAGGGGTTGTGTTGGACAACCTAATTAGACCAGAGGTGTACTTTCCTTCAATTTGAATTAAAGTGTGTTAAAAAAGAGAGGACATGCTGGAATATTCTCAACTGGATTTGGAAAAACAAGACAGCTGAATCAGCAGCATAATTAAATATTTGTTGGAATGGTGAATATTTATTGAACAAGATAAAAAGAAATGATCTGATCACTTTAGTAACAAGAGCTGGCATCATTGATCTAGGGAAAGAAATAATCAACAACAGAATATTAATTGAGGACATTATGCTTGAAGCAGTTGAGAGAATTCTGAGTTTTAGTGATGCTCTTATCATAATTATTTTTTATGGTTTTTTTCAGACAGGGTTTCTCTGTGGCTTTGGAGCCTATCCTGGAACTAGCTGTTGTAGACCAGGCTGGTCTTGAACTCACAGAGATCCACCTGCCTCTGCCCCGAGTGCTGGGATTAAAGGCGTGAGCCACCACTGCCTGGCTGCTCTTATCATAATTATTAGAATCAACCAAATACAATAGCAATATTGATCAGCAATTGACATCAGTGATACTGCTGATTGATTGATGATTGATTGATGATTGATTGATTGATTGATTGATTGATTGATTGGAGACCACATCTCTTGTAACCAAGGCTGAGCTCCACCTCACTTTGCAATTAATGATTTTAAAAGTCTGGTCTTCTTGCCTCCACTTTCCAAGTGTTGAGATAATAGCTGTATGCCACTACACCTGATTTATGTAGTGCTGGGAGTCATACTCAGGGATTTCTATATGCAAGGCAAGCTTTCTAGCAACTGAGCCACATCTCCAGCCCATGAAGCCTTTGCTTAAATTGTGAGATACTAATAAATAATATGCATTCTCTTTTCAGTCCTATTCTAGAAAGTAGTTGTTTCAATTTTAACACCAAAGAACCTGAGCCTTAGAGACAACCACCTGCATTGGTCTCCTAGGTAGCAAATAGGTCATCACTGATGTGAAAGAGATCTCATTTCCAAGTCTGCAGGCTATTCCTCTGCATTTGTGACTCCAAAAACAGTAAAGCATATTGGATAAAAGGAACCAAAGCACTAATGCTAATCATAACTGATGTATTGAGTACATGACAAATGCCAAACAGAAGACAATGTGTTGATTATATGACAAAACACAAGTTTCCAGCACACTTATTGATGAAAATGATACTTTCAGTTTTTGTAAAGGCAGCTGCCTGTTGTGGGAATTCAGTCAGAGAAGCCAATGGTATTGAGTTAACTAAGCTCTATGGCCTGGTCTTCTCAAGGTACATGACTGAATAAGAACTAAGAACAAGGGTCAAGAGCTCTCTTTGGTATGGTGAGGGAACCAACAGAGCTTTGACCCTTTGGGAAAGAGGTTAGGGTGCACCAGCAGAGAGCTGAATCCCTGGCAGGATGGCAGAGCTGCTGGTGATTACACCCAATCTCCTCCTTCTGTATTTTAACTATTGTGCTCAGATTTGGGGTTGACTTAATAAAAGGTAAAACAGTCTTAAAGATTCCCAATTTAGCTGCTATCTATGCTTGACTTTTGTTAAAATTGTTATTGTGCAGAGGCATCCAATGTGATCTCAAGTTGCAGCATGTGACACATAAAATAAGAAGTCAGCATTACTTTCTTAATGCCAAATACCATTAAATATGTCTTGATATAATCAATTAGTAATTTATCATTAAAGAGGGCTATTAGATAAGTATAAGTAGTAGATTTTTATTATCTTCTTATGATTTAGAAAACTACATCTTCAGTCAATGATAAAAACACCAAATAACAAAGGACAAGTGTGATTTTTACAGACTTTATTCTTATGCAGTAGTTAATTTGTTATATCCTGTCAATCAAAAAGCATACAGAGAATAGGAAGTGGTGGCACACACTTTTCATCCAAGGACTCATCAGCAGAGTCAGGCAGATTTCTGAGCTCAAGGTCAGATTGGTCAACAAAGCAAGTTCCAGAACAGCCAGGGATACCCTCTCTCAAAAAGAAAAAGAAAGCATATAGAGTTGTTTGGGTAAATGCAAATATATAGTAGAAATGTTCCTGATTTATACAAACCAAGTCTATTCATCAATCAAAGAGTGCTCAATCCTCACCAAGAGGTAATGAGGTCAGACAAATATATTGCATGTATTACTGTTCACTGAAAAAATTGTATTTCTTCTGTAATTTCTCTATAAACATGAAGAGAGGAGATCAAATCAGACTATTTCATTAATTGAGAAGTTGAGTCTTAGCGACACTGTGGTTTTATGGAAAGTGGCTGAATGTTCTTCTGTTAAGTCAGAGATTGTGAATAAGCAAGTGTTAGCAGCACTGAACTCTGGAGTGCAGATGCTAACAGGGTAAATTCTCAAACCCAGAGGCTTATTACACAAGGCCCTCAGAACTGGAAGCTGATAGCTTTGCATTTATGAAGCGGGACTCAGATCTCTGTAACTTTAAACACTCCAGTCAGAGGCTTACAGCCCTGGGTTTTAAAAGCCACAGGTGGGCAGCTCTGGGATCTGGAAACTAGTCCACAGGTATAAGCTTTAAAAGCCAAGGATTTATAGCTCTGGGTGTTAAAGTCAAGGGTTTTACAGCTCTGTGATTTTAGTGGCAGTGGTTCAGTGGTTCAGTATGCAGTATCTATTGTTAAAGTTCTCACATTCAGGTGTCAGAACCTTCTACTTCAATAACCACTGTTTTCTGGAACTTTCCAAGGAATTGTAGCCTGTAGTTCTACTAAATATTTTACTATTTTGCTTAACACAGTATTTCAGTTTCTGTTGAAGACAGAGTTTCTTATTTATTTTTCTTTTTTTCTTTCTTTTTTTTGGTTTTTTGAGACAGGGTTTCTCTGTGGCTTTGGAGGCTGTCCCGGAACTAACTCTTTTAGATCAGGCTGGTCTCAAACTCAGAGTTCTGCCTGTCACTGCCTCCTCAGTGCTGGGATTAAAGGTGTGTGCCACTACCACCTAGCTTAGATGGAGTTTCTTGTTCTCCCTGGTCCCACTGTCTTTCAGTACCAAATAGACACACAAAGACTTACATTAATTAGAAACTGTTTGGCCAATTGCTCAGGCTTCTTATTGGCTAGCTCTTTCTTAATTGTTAGCCCATTTCTGTTAAACTATGTATTGACACAAGACTGTGGCTTACCTGTAAAGCTCCAGCATATTACTCCTTTGGCTACATAGTGTCTCTCTGGCCACTCACTCTCTCTGCATCCTTTCCCCAGAATTCTCTTCATCTGGTAATCTGGTCTACACTTCCAGCCTGGGTACTGACCAATCAGTGTTTTATTCATCAACCAATACGAGAAACATACATACAGAAGGACTATCCCCCTCAGTCTGTCCCCTGCTTCTCAAAATATCTTCAACCGTCTCCCTGATTCTGACCAAGCCAACAATGTAGAACTGTTGAACCCAGAGGTTTATGGTTTCTGGCAGTCTTCTGCTATTGCCTTGTAGATGCAGCTGCTGACTGCTTAGAGCTGAACAACCTTGTTAACCATTATTCTGCGCAACCAGCTCTCTACTTGTGATTAAAATCAGTGGGCAATCAAAGACCATTTGAGAAGTTCTAATTGATACTTAATGCTGCAGTCCACAGGAGAAACTAGTCTTTTCTAATCCAAGGACAGTGCAATAAATCTTTTAGTGTCAATATAAACAGAAAGGTGCCAGTGGCATAATTTCACGAAACTTCCAATTCTAACAATCAAAAGCTTTGCATGTACACAGTCTGTAATAAAGGCTTTCTGGTGACTTTATCAACGGAAAGAGCTCTTCCCTCACTCACAGTGAGAATAGCTGCAAGATGAGCATGATTCTCTGTAAGGCAGCAGAGCAAGGCAATCAAGAGTACTAGTAGTCTGCACTTAAATTTTTTTCCCTTATTGGAACTTTACATCAGTGGAAATTACAGAAGTCTTCAAAATGAGCCCATGTAGCCATTTGTCTGAATGGATCCTCTTTAGACAAAGTGCTAGTGTGGCACTCATATGGAGCTGTCATTTGTATTCAAATAATATTTTACTAACATTTCTCAGACTACACTATTTATCTGATTGTCCACTGTTGAATACTATCACAGCTCATAAAGACTTGATATTCATAAATATATTTCTGACTGAATGGCCATAAGTTAAAGCAAATTGTCATCTAGAAATTATATATAGCTCATTGAATACATAAACATTTTCATATAGGTAAAATTGGACTGGCTGTATAATGTGTTCATTTTATAAGTCTTCACATCCATAATACAAAATGGTTTTAACCCAATCTATGCTACAGTTCAAATGTATAAACATCCTCACTATCAAAGCTAAGTTGTGTTTTGACTTAGGATATTGAAAATTGTAGGTGGATCTCTTTCATGATGGCAATGAAATCAAGACAATAAGCTACAGATTCATCATTTTAATTGTCTTAAGTCATATGAAATCTTTGAGTTCAAGGAAACCTGACAAATAGAAACTCCCAAAAAACAACCCCCTCAAGGCAAAAAGCACTCAAGAACCACTGAAACTTTCACAGAGCCTGGAAGGAGATATCATTCACAGAATCAGATAGAAACCAAAGGAAAAAAAGAAAAAGAAACAAATACCTGAAATGCTAATAAGTTCATGAGGTCCTAACAAAGACTGTCTTGACTGTGGTTCTAATAGCCTCCAACACAAAGAGTTGCATCCTTTCAACTGTGTACTCTGGCAAAGACATTATGAGAAAAAAAAAAACCAAGGAAGATCAAAGATCAAAATATTTAGTCTAGCACCCCTCTTCCCTGAACCATTTTTGTAGGACATTTAAGGAAAGAATGGTAGAATCCAGAGAATTCGATTTATACTCAAGAATCCATCTCAGTATATATTGGCAGGAAATACATTTACACAAATATGTATTTTTTTTTCTGAAAAGGAATAATGACCATGACCTCTTTAGAAAACTTAGATAGTTCTCCTATGCCAAGACTCTTGACTTCAAGAAATAGGCTACTAGGGGATGTGAGAAAAGAAAACCTCTTTGTTTTTGTTATTCAAACAGCTACTGTAAAGGTGGGAAACTCATGCCTATGACCTGAGACATATTTCCACCACCACTAGGGGAAGAACAGATGTTCCACAACCATAGACCATAAAGTTCTTCCACCGATATAATTTTAGAATTGCCTGTGTTTAGGAGGAACAGGAAATTTGCCTACCTTATTCAATGAATAAGACAAGAGGTTTCTTGTATTACCTGAAAGCAACAACCTAGACAAAGGCAATCAAAATTAAACAAGAAAAAAATCCATCTGATATAGAGACACTTTAACAGGATGTAAGCTGGTAGCAATAAATCATTGAGGGGGGAGGTGTTCATTAAGAAACAGAACGTCCAAGTTTGTTATTATTACTCCTAATTAGCTGTTCCCTTTAACATAAATCAGACTTCTTGATATCTTCTGGAAGTTTGGAAGTATATTTTATCAGATATAAAAATAGCTACATACACTTGTTTAGGATTCTTAGTTTATGGATGTCTGCTTTGTATTATGTGTTCTTATAAAAGCAGGTAATTGGATTGAGAGATTTTTGTTTTATTTTTACTTATGTATATTTGGGAATATGTATATATCAAATGCATACAAATACCTGCAGAGGCCAGAAGAGAGAACTTGATCTCCTGGAAGTAGAGATATTACTGTTATGTACTGTTCAACCAGGGAAATACAAACCAAACTTGGTTCTTCTTCAAGAGCAGCAAACCCTCTTAACAACTGAGCTCTGCATTGGGTTCCTCAAATCTAGTCCTTTATTCTATGATATTTTAATTGGTAAGTATAGTAATTGGTTGGTCTGATTTGCCTTAATTTTTAATCACTGAAATGCTCTTATGCTCCCATCTACTTCAATGGATAGCTTTCTTGAGTTTTTCAATCTCACTTGGCAAATGTACTTGGCTTCTACAGCATTCTCTTATTAAATGTATAATCTAGGCACAATTCTCCTTCCAAATAAACTGTGCTCATTGTAATGATATCCTCAGACTCTTACTATGTTAATCACTTAATAGTCTCTGTTTTCCTTGCCTTTTTACTTTAATCCTATTCTCCCAGAAGAAGAAACTAGTGGTCAGTTTCCTATTAGTCACCACAGGATCAGGGGCCATTAAACTCCTCCTGTGCCTCTCTGCCTTCCTCATTGCTCATGTTTTCTCCCTCTGCTGATTTATAAAGAATCTAAATGCCTATTACACACTGAACATAATGTTTGTTGCCATCTTCCACATCATAAGATGAGAGATTTTCTTCTTCTCTTCTGCTCCAACACTAGCAAAAACAGACCTAGGAGTTTATGAGAGAAAAAAACCACTGTCTGTGGCACTTGTGAACAAACACACACTGCAGATAAAGCTGACCTTAGCGGGAACTGGTTCACTGATTCTATATTCAATGTAAGGGAATTTGCTCCTAGCTCAGAAAAGTCAGAAGCAATTACCACATGCACAAAATTGGCAGGAGGTAGTGACAGATGACTGTGTAAATATTATTGATAGTTAAAACTTTCTGTTGGTCTCAAAATAGGTTCAATTATTAACAGGAACACTAAATGAAATAATTAAAGATTTTCCCTATTGTATTTTAAGCATTTGGAAGGTTAGTTGAATAAATACATCAAAATTAAACATATACCATATATTATAAAAGGAGTATCAGTGATAATTTTGTTTTCTTTGGTCAGTGTGCATCAAAACTGACTATTCATATTTTAAATTGTTATTCCTAATTACAATGAACCATTTAAGCAACAGAATAAAATTTGCATAAATATGATTTATGAGTATCTAGATTACATAGAATTAACTTCATGGGGAAAGCTCACAAACCATGAAGTTCTCTGGGATTTCAGCAACAATCTTAAACTCATATGCTCTCATCATTTTGGCTTTCATTTTGTTATTAGTATGGTCTACTAAACTAGTAAATATGTTAAAATTCAGTCAGCACTCAAGTCTGTACATGTCATCTATTCATTCCCCACTTGATAGCAAATCATTCAAGTGAAAATGCATCACCAAAATTCTGAGCAATCTGAATGAAAATTAAATCAATATAATAACTCAGAAGAACTCACCCTTGGAAATCATTCAAGTTCAGGCTACTGCTAAGGTCTTTATTTTCTTCTAGTTAATCCAGAGTAGCATGTATGTACTTAAGTCATTCACTGGAAACTCTATTAGCAAGTATGGAAAATGCTAGAGCAGAAAGACTTACTTTTATTATATTTATTCATGGGGGTAGGGCTGGCTATATTCTTTCCACAGTGCATATGTAGAGGTTAGATGACAACTAGCAGGAGTTGGCTCTTTGCTTCAACCACATAGATTCCAGTACACAAACTTGGGTAACCACACCCTTGGAGGCAGAGTGCCTTTGCCTACTGATACATCTCCCTGTTCTTAGTGCAAAAAAATGTATAGGCAAAAGGTCCAAAATTGAATGTCACTTCTAATTTGACACCAGTTTAAATGATCTACCCTGTCATATGAAAATCACAAGACCTCATGATACAAATAAATACAAAATACTATAATTTGTAATCACCAATTATTCATATGCCTACCACTTAGAAGCTTACAGTTTCTAAGAATATGTATTATAGCTATAAAATATTTTTCAACTCATAATGGGTACTTTAAAATCAGTCTTGATATAAGTGTTTGTGCCTAATCTTACTGTATTTTGCTAAACTATAATACCATGCATAGTTGATATTTCTGGGAGGACTGCTCTTTTCTGAAGGGAAATGGAGAAGGAGTGGATCTGGGGGGGGGACTGGGAAGAGTGGAGAAAGGGAAAACTATGATCAGGATGCATTGTATGAAAGAAGAATAAATTAAAAACAACAATAATAATAAAGGTAATAGTCCATTAGCATATTTCCAGTATTTTACAGATGTTGAAGATACAATAGAGGAAATAGATTCATCGGTCAAAGAAAATGTTAAATCCAACAAACTCTTAAAACAAAACATCCAGGAAACCTGGAACATCATGTAAACACCAAACCTTAGAATAATAGGGATAGACGAAGTACAGCTCAAAGGCACAGAAAACATATTTAACAAAATCGTAGAAAAAAAAAAACTTTCCCAACTCAAGGAATGATATGCCTATGAAGGTCCAAGAAGCTTACAGAATACCAAATAGACTAGACAAAAAAATGTTCACTCACCATATAATAATCAAAACACAAGACACAGAGAATGAAGAAAAATACTAAGCTCTGCAAAGGAAAAAGTCCAAGTAACATATAAAGGCAGACCTGTCAGAATTACACTCCACTTCTCAATGAAAACTCTGAAAACAAGAAGGTCCTGGACAGATATTCTGCAGACACTGACACTAAGAAAACATGGATGGCAGCCCAGACTACTATACCCACCAAATCTTTCAATCACCATAGATGGATAAAATAAAAATAAGATATTCCATGACAAAACCAGATTTAAGCAATATCTATCCACAAACCCAGGCCTACAGAAAGTACTAGAAGGAAAACTCCAACCCAAGCAAGCTAGCTACATCAGTAAAAGCACAGGTAACAGATAATCTCACATCAGCAAAACTCAATGGAGGGAAACATGCAAACACTACCACTACGACCAACAAAAACAAATATAATAGGAATTAATAATCACAGCTCATTAATATCTCTTAATATCAATGGTCTCAATTCATTTATAAAAAAGATACAGGCTATCAGAATGAATACAAAAACAGGACCCATCCCTCTGCTCATACAAGAAACCCACCTCAATATCAAAGACCGATATTACCTCAGAGTAAAGTGTTGGGAAAAGATTTTCCAACCCAATGGACCTAGGAAACAAGTAGGTGTAGCTATCTTAATATCTTACAAATTGACTTGAAATTAAAATTAATGAAACAAGATGGAGAAGGACATTTCATATTCATCACAGGGTGCGGCGTCCACCCTTGACCAGCAAGAAAGACGCCACACCGAGGAATCTTCTTCAAACACAGTTTAATCGGGAACCTCTTTGCTTTGTACAATGTATAATGGAGGCGGCGGCCCCAGGCCGAGGGAGACGGGGCCTGATATAGTCTACATCTACCAATCACCTAACCCTACGTGGCGCGCCAGGATAGGTTGTCTCCAAGCAGAATTAAGAGGATACATGACCTCTACCATATTTGGAGTTGTTTACCACAGAGAGCGCTCGCCGTCGGGCTGGCGGAAGGCGGAAACCAGCGCCATCTTTTGGGTGCGGTTTTCTGCAGCTCCCTACAGTTCCCCCTTTTTGTTTTAATATTATAGGAGTAGCAGTATCTATCTGTTGTCAGATTTCAGTCATCTCTGTCTTAGGTTCAACCCCAGTGTCCCTATCTTACCCGTCAAAGAGTCACTGTGTCGCCCTCACAGGCTCATGTCTTAGGTTGAAGGGAACACATGTATGCTTATTCGCTCAGCATGAGGGTAGGTGCCCGTCATTGAGCATGACTGATTCAGATACGCATTACTCACTCAGCAAGGGCGAGACAGACATCTATTTGTCTGTCAGCATGGATAACCATGCTTGAGGGGACTGTCCTGCTTCCACAGCAGCAAAGGCCTGTACCAACATAGCAGCTTGGGATTTTTGCGACTTCCTGATCCTGCATAGGCACCACAAGCAAACAAAAATGGCTAACAGCATCATGGAAAACATAACCCCTATTCCAGCCCATTCCTTAACTAAACTAAAGGCTCGCTTAAGGGTAGTTAAGAGGGTATTAACAGTGGGCAGGCTCAGGCGTGTAGCATTCACGGCAATAATCTGTTGTGTCAGGGTGTCTGTCAGGTTCTCGAACTGTTGACTCCAATTTCCCTGAAGGTAGGCACTCAACTGCCAACTCAGGTTGCTGTTCTCCGTGAAATTATTGGCCATCCTGGAGGTGATACACAAAGAAGAAAAGGAATGAATGCATCCTATGGAAGTTAAGGTTACTAAATCATCCACCTGTTCCTGCAACAGGTCCACTCTTTGGTTCACAGTTAGAATGCCAGCTTTTAAGTGGCCATCAATAGATCTCAAGGTAGTTAATGTTGTAGCTGTTTTTTCCACAATATCATTGACTGTCTCAGCTGATTGGACCTGAGCAGCCATGGCAACGGCGGCAGTCGTAGCCGCTGCTGCAGAAAGGGTAATGGCAGTAACCAATGCTGCAGTTATGCCAAAATCCCGTTTGGTTCTGATGATTTCCGTAATGGGAAACGTTCCTGTATCCACTTTGACTGGAATAGGAACATACATAGGAATCCTCATCACTACTGCTGTATTAGCAGAACCATTCCAACATTGGCTAGCAATGCAGGAGACATCAGTCGAATTGCACGAGATCACTTCTTTGGTAGCATCAGTAGCATTAGAGAGCAGAAAGAAAAAAGGAGCTTTTAAGCATACTGGGCTAGCTGGAACAGTGAGATTATTCAAAGCTTTATGTATTGATAGATTCTTAAGAGAAGGTCCCTTCTCATCCCTTGTACCAGAAACATTAAGAAGTCTTATGCAGAGATTCTGGAGAACTGCAAAAGGTTCAAGAGAAGTAAATGCTCCACGCTCGTTGGAGAGTACCCATTGAAACCATGGCCAGGTATTTTTACTGCCTGTTCTTTGGGAACCTCCCTGAGTTAGGTTATACTGGTACTTGCCAAGAGGGGGAGTAAATTCAAAACCTGGAGCTATTTGCTTAAGTTTGTGATCCGGACTCTGACAAGGCGTCCAATGAGGTGGATAGCCTCGATTGGGTGCACAATAAGGCAAGACTTGTCGAGCAGTGGAGTTCTCTTGACTAAAGCGTGAATTTGAGGGTCGGAGCCCCTCCATCAGCATCAGAAATGTAGTGATATTTACATCTTTGGTTCCATTTGTACCAGTGCCAGAGCCAGAACTAGCGCCTGTACTAAACTGAGACAGGGCTTCAGTGAGCATAGCACTCGAGATCTGGTTATTAGTAAGAGGATCAAGCCAATTGCCAATAGAACCATTCTTCAACCAAATGCATGGGTTAGAATTATTAATAAGGGAGAAGCATAATGCTCCATTGAGAGAAATATTAGTGGCTGAATACTGGGCAGTGTCAGGATCTAAATTGACACAAGGCAAACCCAATTCACAACTAGTAGAAAAGAAAACAGGCAAAACTTTAGATGTGCTATGAACAGGCAAAGGAATTGGCCACGCTTTCGCTATGGCCCACAGGATTTGTTCTCTGGCCTGGATCAGCCACGGTGTTGTCAAGATCAGCAGCAGGATCAATATCGGAGGCTTCATCTTGTTTGTTGCACCTCCTCGTTAGTCTCTCTGGAATCCACACCGGGTCTTGCTGATCCTGAGGGAAAACACAAACAGAACCTCTCGCCCATGCTAATACCGGGTCCGGTCCATGCCATAGACCCGTAAGGATATCTTTCCATTTTACATAGCCCTTCTGAGCAGGTGCCCGAGTCTGGTGCCTATCGGCAGCAGAAAGGCCTTGAGAATCCAAATTTAAAAAATTCAGAGTAAAGAGAGCCAAAGATAGTTGTTCCTTTGGTGTTCTACCATGGCCTATTCCCCCTTTTTGTTTTAATAAACATTCTTTCAATGTGCGATGGGCTCTTTCAACTATTCCTTGTCCTTGGGGATTATAAGGCAGGCCATGGTTTAATTGGACTTCCATCTGTTTACAGAAGGAGGTAAAAGATTGAGCTGTATAAGCAGGACCATTGTCAGTCTTTAATTGCTGAGGTTTTCCCCAGGCAGCCCACGCCTCAAGGCAATGTCCAATGACATTGCGAGCCTTTTCCCCACTCATAGGGGTGGCATGGATGATGCCTGAACAGGTATCCACAGACACATGGATATATTTAAGAGTTCCAAATCCTGAAAAATGAGTTACGTCCATTTGCCAGATCTTCAAGGGCAATAACCCTCTGGGATTGACCCCCAGGCTAGGGGGGTGCAAGAAGGTTATACACTGTTGACAATTCAATACTATCTGTCTAGCTTCTGCTCGAGATAGCTGAAACCTTTGCTGTAAAGTTTTTGCAGATACATGAAATTGTTTGTGAAAGTGCTGTGCTCATTCCATAGAGGAAGCGAAAAATACATATTCCCCTCTAGTACAGAGATCTACAATCTCATTGCCTTTTGATAGAGGTCCAGGCAAGTTGGTATGAGCTCTAATATGTTGTATAAAAAATTTCTGATCGCGATGCCAGATCAACTTTTGCAACTCCTGTAAGAGTTTGCAAACTGTACTATTAGGTTTAATAGGTCCTGCAACCTCCAGGGCCTTAACAGCATTCACAACATATGCCGAATCAGAAATCAGATTAAAGGAGAACGGGCAATTTCTAAACACTTCAAGAACAATTTTACATTCAATAATTTGGGGGGAGCCAGGCTGATATTGAAATTGCACTGGATCCTGATGCTCTATCATGTAGGCTCCACAGCCCGTCTTGGATCCATCAGTGAAAATATTTGCGGCTCCAGCAATAGGAGCTGCTGCAGTCATTTTAGGAAAAATGACTGGATGTTCTTTAAAAAATGACATTAGAGGGTGTTTTGGATAATGATTATCTATTTCTCCTGAAAATCCACATTGAAGAATTGCCCAATCATCCACAGTTCCACAAAGTATCTTAACTTGTTGAGCAGTATAAGGGATTATGATCTTAATTGGTAGTTTCCCAAAATATTGAATACATTGCTGTATCCCATTTTGAGCCAAGTCAGCAACCGCTGCAGGATAGTATTCAATAGTTTTTCCTGGGGAGGATTTAGAATAAATCCATAGTAACGGACCATCTTGCCACAGCAAAGCTGTAGGCTGGGAGAATGTTGGAAGCACACACAAAAGAATATCCATATTTTCTATTAGCCGTTTAAGGCTGGCATTTTGTAATTCTGTCTCCACTTTCTTTAAAGCTTCTCTGGCTTCAGCAGTTAACTGCCTAGGTGAATCTAATGCTGAATCACCATTGAGAATATTATACAATGGCTTCAACTCATAATTTGGTAATTTTAAATAACATCTTATCCAATTTATATCTCCCAACAACTTTTGAAAATCATTAAGAGTTTTTAAATTATCTTTTCTAATCTCTATCTTTTGTGGAATAATTGTATGAGGGAGAATCTTAGCCCCTAGATAGTTAACAACAGTGTCCTTTTGTACCTTTTCTGAGGCTATGACTAAATTATGCATCTCAAGCAATTTTACCAATTTTGTATATGCCTTATTAAGCATTTTATCATCTTTGGCAGCCAATAAAATATCATCCATATAATGAACACATCTAATCTTTGGAAAGTCCACTCTCAAAGGAGCAATTGCTTCTGCTACAAACAACTGACACATAGTAGGACTATTGGCCATCCCCTGTGGCAACACTATCCATTCATACCTTAAATCAGGTTGTTCATGATTACAAGAGGGCAGCGTAAACGCAAAACGCCCTGAATCCTTGGCACACAAAGGTATGGAAAAGAAGCAATCTTTAATATCTATAGAGATGATAGGCCATGATGCAGGTAAAGAAGTTAAAAGTGGAAGACCACGTTGTACAGGGCCCATAATTTGCATCTGTTGATTAATAGCTCTAAGATCGTGAAGCAGTCTCCATTTACCAGATTTTTTCTTAATGACAAAAATAGGAGTATTCCATGGAGATACAGAGGATTTTATATGCCCCAGATCCAGCTGCTCCCGCACTAGAGTCTTAGCAGCTTCCAGTTTTTCAGAGGAAAGTGGCCACTGAGGAACCCATACCGGCTCCTCTGTTTTCCAGGTAATAGGAATACCTCCCTCAGTGGCCCCTAGGAAAAACCCAGACCTAGATTCTTTGGTCTCGGTTGTGGAATAATAGGACTGGTACGACCCTGCAGATGTTTCCCGAGGCCTCGGCCTGGGACGTATCCCATTCGTTTCATGATACCTTGAGATGTTTCTGAGTATTCATTTGTGAGTTTAAAACCCATATCCTTTAACAAATCTCTTCCCCATAATGAAATTGGTAAGTCTAACACATAAGGTTGCATGGTCCCTGAATGCCCTTCCTGATCTTTCCAAGGCAATTGTCTAGCACTCATATCAGGAGCCTTAGCATAGCCTAAACCTTGTAAACTTTGAGAAGAAACCTGTATAGGCCAGCCAGAGGGCCAATCTTTAGTGGCTATGATGCTCTTATCAGCTCCAGAATCTAGTAAGCCTAAGATTTTCTTACCATTCACTATTAACTCAAGGGTTGGACGTTGATCAAGGTCTAAAGCTAGGAAAGTTAAGTTTGATCCAGTGGAGCCAAAGTTTCCCTCTCCTCTCTCTCTGGCTTGTGCTGGAAACTTGTCATGCAAGCTTGGCAAAAGCAGTAACTGTGCTATCCTGTCTCCAGGAGAAATGGCTGTAATCCCTCTAGGAGATTCTACCATGATCTTTACTACACCCATGTAATCAGGATCTATAACTCCAGGATGTACTCGTAAACCTTTCAATGCTGCAGATGATCTTCCTATAAGCAAACCTACTGTGCCAGGCTCAAGGGGTCCCTTAAAATCGGTGTCAACAAGCTGGACCCCCATTCTGGGAGTTAATACGAGTCTGGTGGTGGAGCGTAAGTCCAGCCCCGCGGAGCCTGTAGTGGCTCTCCTCGGTCCCTCGGATGACGAAGAGAGGGCCAGGTTTCGGGACTCTGCTCCTGGTTCTGATCCTCCATGGCCCCATATATTTGTGGGCCCTGGGGTCGTGGGCCCCGTCGTCCGTTTTTTGAACGGGCTCCTCCATACCCCTGAACAAGAGGCTGTCCACTGATGTCTTTTACTGATCTACAATCCTTAGCCCAATGATTTCCTTTTCTACATCTAGGACATAAGCCAGGTTGCTTAGGGCGCGGAGCAAAGTTATTGACTTTAGTGTTTCCTCCCTCGGGGCATTGCTTTTTCAAATGCCCTTGCTTGCCGCATTTAAAGCAAGCTCCTGAACCTCCACCTTTCTTAGTTAATTGCATCACAGCAGCTGCTAGTCCAGCATTAGTCAGCGGACCCCCTAACTCCCTACAGACTTTCATCCAGACTTCAAGGCCTTTACCCTTATATGGAGTTATTGCAGCTCTACACTCTTTTGTACACTGTTCATAAATCAGCTGTTTGATCAAAGGCATAGCAGCATCTGGATCCCCAAACACTCTTCCTGCAGCTTCTACCATTCTTGCCACAAAGTCTGAAAAGGGTTCCATAGGACCCTGTAATATCTTTGTAAGATTTCCACTGACCTCACCTTTGTTAGGCAGAGACCTCCAAGCCCTAATGGCTATTTGATTAATCTGATCATACACTTGAGGAGGATATCCTGTTTGTTGCTGTGCAAAACGTCCTTGACCAAGAAGCATGTCCACATCCCAATATTGATCACCAGCTGCACGATTAATCGCACCTTGATCATTGGCAAACTCAATTTGAAAAGCTCTCCAATCCAAATATTGTCCTGGTGATAAGCAAGCTCTTACCAAATTTGTCCAATCACTGGGTGTCATACAGTAGCGACCGAGCGCCTCTACCTGAGCAATTGTAAAAGCTGCCGTCACCCCATAGGTGCGTACCGATTCTGCCAGAGCTTTGACTATTTTAAAGTCAATTGGTTCATGATATCTCTGTTGGTTACCGTCTGTAAAAACTGGATAAGCCAGTGGTCGAGTAACCCGAAACTCAGTGCGAACCGTACGCCACACTTCCGGACAGAAGGTGGAGCAACCAGGACCTCCTACTTCCTCTTTCGAGCAGTAGGGGGGAGGAGCGGTAGGGCGGTGCCCTTGCTTTACAGTCGCCATTTTAGGACGCTGTTTTTCTGATACTTTTAATGAATGTTTTTCCATGAGCTCAATAATCTCTTCCTCCTCTTCCTCCATGATGTCCTCATCCTCACATATATCCTCCTCTGATTCTGAATCCTCTCCTGGTTCTTTTAATTCCTTCCTCAACCTTCCTAGAGAAGGATAGACTCGCTTCTTATCCCTTTTCTGTTTCTCCTTTGTTCTCTCACTTTCTGACTGTTCTGACCTTTCTTCTTGGAGCATTTCAAGGGCAGCCTGTCCATTTGCTATAGCTTTCTTATTTCCCCCTTTGTCCTCTAGACAGCTGCGCACCAGGCGCCAAACCGGGCGAACACTCGGCTTCAACGCTCCTTGCTCCCAGGCAAAATCCAGGTCTTTCCCTAATTTATCCCAACTATCCACAGTGAGATTGCCCGAGGCTGCAAACCAGGGTGCAATGGTGTCGCATTCACTCAGGAACCTCTGTAATGTGGCTTTAGTTAACCTTAAATTGTTAGAATGAAGTAGCTCTTGAAGAGCCAGAAAAATTGGATGTGATTGTGACGATCCCATTGTGCTTTTGTCTTAATTAGCACGCTCCGAAGGTGTGCAAGTAGGATAACACCACCAGAAAACAAAAGCCCACACTGCGATATTAAAAAGCAACCAAATCACCACTATAATAGCGGGGTCCATTAACTTACTTTCACTCTGCAAATTAAAGCAGAAGCGAGGGTTTTTTACTTTCGGTTCGCTTTTGTCGCGAACAATGTTGCTCCTTTCCGGAGACTTTACTGCCTCTTCCCCGAGGGCTTTGGTACTCTTTTACTGAGACCTATCTCCTCTTTCCTGAGGACCTTGGTGCTCCTTTACCGGAGACCTATCTCCGCATTCACCGCGGACTTTACAGTTCCACTTACCTTGGGAACTTACCGGCGCCGCCCCGACTGTGAGAAGTTCTGAATTCCCCGTACGGGCCACCACTTGCGGCGTCCACCCTTGACCAGCAAGAAAGACGCCACACCGAGGAATCTTCTTCAAACACAGTTTAATCGGGAACCTCTTTGCTTTGTACAATGTATAATGGAGGCGGCGGCCCCAGGCCGAGGGAGACGGGGCCTGATATAGTCTACATCTACCAATCACCTAACCCTACGTGGCGCGCCAGGATAGGTTGTCTCCAAGCAGAATTAAGAGGATACATGACCTCTACCATATTTGGAGTTGTTTACCACAGAGAGCGCTCGCCGTCGGGCTGGCGGAAGGCGGAAACCAGCGCCATCTTTTGGGTGCGGTTTTCTGCAGCTCCCTACAACAGGGAAAATCCACCAAGATGAATTCTCAATTCTGAACATCTATGCCCCAAACACAAGGGCACCTACATTTGTAAAATAAACATTACTAAAGCTTGACTCATATATAAAACCACACATTAATGGTGGGAGAATTCAATACTCCACTCTCACTGCTAGACAGGTCAGCCAGACAGAAACTTAACAGAGAAATAAGGGAATCAACAGAAGTTATGACTCAAATGAACTTAACAGATATCTATAGAATATTACACCCAAACACAAAAGAATATACCTTCTTATCAATACCCTATGGAACCTTCTCTAAAACTGACCACATACACAGTAACAAAGCAAACTTCAACAGAAACAAAAATCTTATGGATCACCATGCCTAAAGTTAGAACTGAAAAATATTGATGGCTGAAAGCTTACGAACTCATGGAAATTGAACAATGCTCAATTGAATCACCCATGGGACAAGGAATTAATTAATTAGTTAATTAATTAGTTAATTAAAGACTACCTAGAATTTATCAAAAATTAAAGCACAGCATACCCAAACTCATGATACAACAAGAAATCAGTACTAAGAGGAAAGTTCATTGCCAACATAAAGTGCCAATGTAAAGAAGTTGAAGTCTTCCACTAGTAACTTAACAGCACAACTGAAAGCTCTAGAACAAAAAGAAGCAAACTCACCAAGGAGGAGTAGATACCAACAAGTAATCAAACTCACAGCTGAAATGAATAAAATGTAAACAAAGAGAACAATACAAAGAATCAAGGAAACAAAGAGTTGGTTCTTTAAGAAAATTAACAGGACAAACCAAAAGGCAGAGAGAGAATATAAAAATGAACAAAATCAGACATGATAGGTGGAACATAACAACCAACATTGAGGAAATACAAAGACTCATTAGGTCATATTTTAAAAAACCTGTATTCCACAAAATTGAAACATTTTAAGTAAATGGACAATTTCCTGGATAAGTACTATATATCAAAATTAAATCAAGACAAAATAAATAATTTAAATAAAACTATAACCACTTTTCCCTCCCTCCATCCTCCACCCTCTGCTTGAGGTGAGTGTGGGCTCTATTGTGGCCCCAACTCCTGCCATCACTCACTCTTTGGATCTTTCTGGGCCTGCTCCTCTAGTATAGTGGACCTGCCCTGGCAGGAAAGACCAACCTGAGCCTAGCCACACCTCACTCCTGGCCCTGGCAGGAAAGACTAACCTGAGCCTAGCCACACCTCACTCCTGGCCCTGGCAGGAAAGACCAACCTGAGCCTAGCCACACCTCACTCCTGGCCCCGGCTCCGCCCTCTGCCCTCCTTCCTTCACCCTTCACTCGAGTCTTGGCACTGATATGCCCTTGGCTTGAGTGAGGAGAATACCAGGAGAGGCCAGACCCACCAGAGTTTCGGGTACTGAAGTCTTGACCCACATACTACACTGGGAGAATAGAGGAGAGGGAAAGAACCCCACCTGCACCCACTGGAAGAATGGATGGGAAGATGACAGAATAAGAACATACTCAACAACAGAAATACCAACATGACAACACCAGAATCTAGGGACTCCACACTACCAAGACCTGAAAGCCTAATGCAGATGAAGCAGAAAAGGGGTCCTTAAAAACTATTTTATGAAGATAAAAGAGACTCTGAAAGAAGAAATGAGAAAATACCTTAAGAAATGGAAGAAACAAAAACAAAAAAATACATGAAACGGAGGAAAAGAAACCAAAAAAAAATGAAATAAAAAAAAATCTTTTAAAGAGTCTAAAGAAAGCCAAGGAAAAGCAACCAAACAAGTGAAGGAAACAATTCAAACAGTTCAAGGCTTGGAAGCTGAAATGGAAACAATAAAGAAAAGACAGAATGAGGGAATGCTGGAAAGAGAAAACCTAGATCAGGAATTAAAGATGTAAGAATAACTAATAGAGTGCAAGAGATGTAAGAGAGAATCTCAGGTGTTGAAGACTCACTAGAGGATATACAGTCATAGACCAAAGAAAATCTCAAGTCCAACAAATCCCTAACACAAAATATTAAGGAAATAAGGGACACTGTGAAAAGGCCAAACCTGAGAATAACAGATATAGATGAAGGTGAAGAAATACAGCTCAAAGGTGCAGAAAACATATTCAACAAAACCATAGAAGAAAGCTTCCCCAACCTAAAGAAGGATATGCCTATGAAAGTCCAAGAAGATTACAGAGCACCAAATAGACTGGACCACAAAAAGTAGTCCCCTCACCACATAATAATCAAAACACCAAACTTACAGAAAAAAGAAAATATATTAAGAGCAGCAATAGCAAAGACCAAGTAACATATAAAGGCAGAACTATCCAAATTATACCCAAATTCTCAAAGGAAAATTTGAAAGCCAGAAGGTTCTGGATAGATGTTCTACAAACACTAAGGGAACATGGATGCCAGCCCAGACTACTGTAATCAGTAAAGCTTTTAATCCCTATTGATGGAGAAAAAACAAGATATTCCGTGAAAAAACAGATTTAAATAATACATATCCACAAATCCAGCCCTACAGAAAGTACTGGAAGAAAAACTCCAACCCAACAAAGATAACTATACTCACAAAAACATAGGCAATAGATAATCCCACTTTACCAATCACCGAAAGAAAAAAAGGGGGGATCCACATAGAATAACACCACCAAGAACAAATCAAATCAAACAAGAATCAACAATCAATGCTCATTAATATCCCTCAATGTCAATGGTCTTAATTTGCCTATAAAAAGACACAGGCTAATAGAATGAATATGAAGACAGGATCCATCCTTCTTCTGCATACAAGAAACACATCTCAAGTCAAAGACAGAGTTTACCTCAGAAAAATGGTTTGGGAACAAATTTTGGAAACATATGGACCCAAGGAAAAATTTGGTGTACCAATCTTAGTATCTAACGAATTAGACTTCAAACTAATATCAATCAAAAGAGATGAAGAAGGGCATTTCATATTCATCACAGGAAAAGTCCATCTAGATGAAGTCTGAACATCTATGCCCCAAATATGAAGGCACCCACATTCCTAAAAGAAACATTACTAAAGCTCAAATCACATATGAAACTTCACACACTTATAATGGGAGACTTCAATATCCCCCTTCTAACCACTAGACAGGACAACCAGACAGAAACTTAACAAGAAACAAAGGATCTAACAGAAGTTATGACCCAATTGGGATTGACAGACATCTATAGAACATCCCCTCCAAACACAAAAGAATATACTTCTTCTCAGCAAAACATGGAATCTTCTCTAAAATCAGCAACATAACAAACATCCACAAATACAAAAACAATTGAGTATCCTATCAGATAACCATGGTTTAAAGTTAGAATTCAACAACAACACAAATTGCAGAACACCTACAAACACATGGAAATTGAACAATGCACAATTGTGCTATTCCTAGGTCAAAGAAGAAATAAAAAAGAAGCTAAAGACTTCCTAAAATTCAGTGAGAATGTAGACACAACATATTTAACTTATGGGACACTTTGAAATCAGTGCTAAGAGGAAAATTCATAGCATTAAGTACCCACATAAAGAAACAGCAGACTAGTAACACTAGAGAACTAACAGCATAACTGAAAGCTCTATAAGTAAGAAATAATCAAATTGAGGGCTGAAATCAATAAAGTAAAAACTAGGAAAACATTACAAAGTACGAAACAAAGAGTTGGTTCTGCTAGAAAATCAGCAGGATAGACAAACCTTTATCCAAACTAACCAAAAGGCAGAGAGAGCGCATGCTAATTAACAAAATCAAAAATAAAAAGGAGGGCATAACAATGGACACTGAGGAAATCCACAGAATCATCAGGTCATACTTAGAAAGCCTGCACTCCACAAAATTCAAATATCTAAAGGAAATGACAATTTTCTGGATAGATGTTACTTACCAAAATTAAATCAAGAACAGATAAGCTATTTAAATAGGCCTATAACCCCTAATGAAACAGTCATCAAAAGTATCCCAACCAAAAAAAGCCCAGAGCCATATGTCTTAAGTGCAGAATTCCACCAGAATTTAGAAGAGCTAATACCAATACTCCTCAAGTTGTTCACCACAATAGAAACAGACAGAACATGGTCAAACTCTTATACAAGGTTACACAGATCCTGTTACCTAAACCATTCAAAGATGCAACTAAGAAAGAGAATTGTAGACTATTCTCCCTCATTAACATTGACAAAAATATACTCAATAAAACACTGACAAACAGGGTCCTAGAACACATCAAAAAAATTGTACACCATGACCAAGAAAACTTCATCCTAGAGATGTAGGGATGTTTAAACATATAAAATTATGATATAAAAAATACTGAAGAAAAAAAATCCACATGATCATTTCATTAGAGGCTGAAAAAGGCTATCTCAAAATCCTGCACCACTTCATGATAAAGGTCTAAGAGAGATCAGGGATACAAGGAATATAACTAAACATAATACAGGAAATATGCAACATGTCTAAGAAAACATCATATTAAATGAGGATAAAATCAATGCAATTCCACTAAAACAGGAACAAGACAAAGCTGTCCACTCTCTCAATATCTCTTCAATATTGTACTTAAATTTCTTGTTAGAGTATTAAGACAACAAAAAGAGATCAAGGGAATACAAGTTGGAAAGGAAGAAGTGAAACTTTCACTATTTTCAGATGACATGATAGTTTACATAAGTGACCTGAAACACTCTACCAGGGAACTCTTACAGCTCATCAACACCTTCAGCAAAGTGGCAGGATACAAGATTAACTCAAAAGAATCAGTAGCCCTACTATATACAGACAATAAATAGGCTGATAAATAAATAAGAGAAACATCACCCTTTATAATAGTTACAAACAACACAAAATATCTTGGGGTAACTCCAATCAAACAGCTGAAAGACCTGATGACAAGAACTTTAAGTAAATTAAAGAAAGAAATTAAATAAGATACCAGAAAATAGAAAGATCTGCCATGCTCTTGGATAGGTAGGATCAAAATAGTAAAAATGACAATCTTAACAAAAGCAACATACAGATTCAATGCAAAAAATCCCAGAACAATTCTTCAAAGACATTGAAAGGACAATACTCAACTTTATATGGAAAAGCAAAAGACCCAGGATAGCACAAACAATCCTATACAATAAAGGAATGTCCTGAGGCATCACCATCCCTGACTTCAAGCTCTACTATAGAGCTATAGTCCTGAAAACAGCTTGGTATTGGCACAAAAATAGACAGGTAGGCCAATGGAATCAAATTTAAGACTCTGATATTGACCCACACACCTGTGAACACCTGATTTTTTATGAAGAAGCTAAAACTATACAATGGAAAAAAGAAAGTATCTTCAACAAATGGTGCTGGCATAACTGGATTCTGGCATGTAGAAGATTGCAAATAGAGCCACATTATCTATCATCATGGACAAAGCTTATGTCCAAATGGATCAAAGACCTCAACATGAATCCAGTCACACTGAAAGTCTTTGAAGAGAAAGTGGGAAGTATCCTTGAATGAATTGGTACAGGAGACTGCTTCCTGAATGTAACACCAGCAGCACAGACACTGAGATAGATAATTAATAAACAGGATCTCCTGAAACTAAGAAGTTTCTGTAAGGCAAAGGACACAACCAACAAGATAAAATGACAGCCCACTGAATGGGAAAAGATCTTCACCAACCCCACATCTTACAGAGGGCTGATTTCCAAAATTGCAAATAACTCAAGAAGTTAATCTCCAAAACACCAAATAATCCAATTTAAATTGGGGTACAGAGCTAAATAGAGAATTCTCAATAGAGAAGTCTAAATTGGATGTTAGACACTTAAAGTGCTCAACATCCTTAGCCATCAGGAAAATCCATCTTACTTCTGCCAGAATAGCTAAAATCAAAAACACCAATGAGAGTTTATGCTGGAGAGGATGGAGAGGATGCTGGTGGTAGTGCCAACTAGCACAGCCACTTTGGAAATCAGTATGGAGATTCCTCAGGTAAAAGGGAATCAGTCTACCACAAGATTTAGCAATTCCAATTGTAGGCATATATGCAAAAGATTTACATTCATCAACATGGAAATCTGTTCAACTATGTTCATAGCAGCATTATTTGTAATATCCAGAACCTGGAAGCAACCTAGATCCCCCTCAACTGAAGAATGGATAGAGAAAATGTGGTACATTTACACAATGGATTACTACTCAGATCAAAAAAAGCAATGTAATCTTGAAATTTTCAGGCAAATGGATGGCACTAGAAGAAACCATCCTGAGTGAAGTAATCTAGTCACAAAAAGAGAAACATGGTATGTACTCACTCACATATGGATTTTAGACATGTAGGTGATTCCCAGCCTACAACCACACTATCAGAGTGTATGGGAAAGAAGAAGGACCGTAGGGAGATGGGAGAAAGACAGGGGGAGAATAGGACAGGAGAGGAGGACATGGGAGACCAGGAATGTTTAGTTGGGGAAGAATAGAGGAGAACAGGATTATCAATACCATCATAAAGGGATAGAGCCATTATAGGTTTGAGGAGAGATCTGACACTAGGAAGATTTCCAGAGATCTACAAGAATGACACCAACTGGCAATCTAAGCAATAGTGGAGATGCTGCCTTTGATGCCCTTCCCCTATAATGAGATTGATGACTACCATTATATGACATCCTAGAGACTTCATCCAGTGGCTGCTAGACACAGAGGCAGACACCCACTGGTAAACAGTGAACTGAACTGGATCCAGGTGCAGAGAGGGAGGTGTGATGAGCAAAGGGGTCAAGAATGGGCTGGTTAAACCCACAGAAACAGCTGACCTGAACAAGGGGGAGCTCATGGACCACAGACTGATGGCTGAGAGACCAGCATGGGACTGATATAGATCCCTGAATGTGGGTGTCATTGAGGATGCCTCAGCAATCTATGGGGCCGCAGGCAATAGATCCATATTTACCACTGGCACACAAATGGACTTTGGGAGTCCATTCCACATGGAACGATGTTCTCTCAGCCTGCTCACATGGTTGAGGACCTAGGCCCTGCCCTGGATGATATGACATTCTTTGAGGATCCTCCATGGAGGACTTTACCCTCCCTGGGGAGTGGGGAGGGGAATGGGGCAGGGGTTGGGGGGGTCTGATGGGAGTTGGGGGAGGAGAGAAGGGAGAGGGATCTGTGATTGACATGTGAAGCAGGATGTTTCTAATTCAAATAAAACTAAATATATAAAAAAGATTTCTCAATAGAAGAATTTAAAATGCCTGAAAGACAATTAAGAAAGTATTCAATGTCCTTAGCCATCAGGAAAATGCAGCACAAAACAACTCTTAGATGCTATCTTGCTCCTGTCAGAATGACTAAAATCAAAAACACCAATGACAGTTTATGATGGAGAGGATGTAGAGAAAGGCTAACACTCCTCCACTGCTGGTGGGAGTGCAAACTCATACAGACACTTTGGAAATCACTATGGCAGTTCCTCAGGAAAATGGGAATCAGTCTACCACGAGATCCAGTAATTCCATTCTTAGGCATATACCCAAAAGATGGACATTCATACAACAAAGATATATCTATTCAACTGTTCATAGCAACATTATGTGTAATAGCCAGAACCTGGAAGCAACCTAGATCCCCCTCAACTGAAGAATGGATAAAGAAAATGTTGTATGTCTACAAAATGGAGTACTACTCAGAGGGGGAAAAAAAAACAATGAAATCTTGAACTTGCAGACAAATGGATGTTATTAGAAGAAACCATCCTGAGTGAGGTAACCCAGTCACAAAAAGAGAAACATGGTTTGTACTCACTCATATATGGGTTTTAGACACAGAGCAAAAGATTATCAGCCTATAATCCACACAGCCAGAAAAGCTAGGAAACAACTAGGAACCCTAGAGAGACAACATGGTCCCCCAGAGAAGGAGAAAGGGAAAAGATCTCCTGAGCAAATTTGGAGCATGGTGGGAGGGGAGAGGGAGTTAGGAGAAAGAGAAGGGGGAAGAGGAGGGGAGAGGAGGACATGAGGGAGCAGGAAGATTGAGTCAGGGGAAAAATACAGGAGAGCAAGAAAGGAATATACCATAATAGAGGGAGCCATTATAGGTTTAAAGAGAAATATGACACTAGGGAAATGTCCAGAGATCTACAAGGATGACCCCAACTAAGAATCTAAGTAATAGTGAGGCTACCTTAAATGCCCTTCCCCTATAATGAGATTGATGACTACCTTATATGACATCCTAGAGCCTTCATGAAGTAGCTGAAGGAAGAAGAAGCAGACACCCACATCTAAACACTGAGCAGAACTCCTGGAATCAAGTTGTTGAGAGGAAGAAATAATGAGCATAGGGGTAAAGACCAGGCTGGAGAAACCCACAGAAACAGCTGACCTTAACAAGGAGGAGCTCATGTATCCCCAGACTGATAGCTGGGAAACCAGAATAGGACTGTTCCAGATTCCCTAAACGTGAGCATCAGTTAGGAGGCCTGGCAATCTATGGGGTCTCTGGTAGCGGATCAGTATTAATTCCTAGTGTAAAAATGGATTTAGGGAGCCCATTTCACATAGAGAGATACTATCTCAGCCTAGATATACAGGGGAGGGCTTAGCCCCTGCTCCAAATGATGTGACAGACTTTTAAGATCCCCCATGGAAACCCTTATCCTCCCTGGGGAGCAGAAAGTGGAAGAGATAAGGGGTTGTTGGGGGGGGCAGGGTGAGAGGGGAGGGAAAGGGAACTGGGATTGACATGTAAAACAAGATTGTTTCTAATTTAAATTTTAAAAAGGAAAAAAAGAATTATTTATTTTTGCTTAAATGCCTTAAAGCGTGCTGTTAAGTTACTAGTTTGAAATCTCTTCTGTCTCTCTTTGACTTTTTTTAATGTAAGCACCTAGTGTTATTAACTTGCACTTTCAAATGCTGTTATTTTTGTTGTTGTTGATATCCAGATTTAATCTTTAGTAACCAATAGGATGTAGAGAGTTATTTGTATTTCTTACATCTATTGAGACTTACTTTGTGACCAGGTATTTGGTCGATTTTGGAGAAAAGTCTATGAGATGCTAAGAAGAATGTATATTCTTTTGTGTTTAGGTGATATATTCTAGAAATATTTCCAGGTCCATTTGTTTTATGAAATAATTTACTCCCAGCATTTTCTGCTTACTCTTTGTCTGTGAGAATTGGGTAAGGAAGTCTTCTACTATCTGTGACATGAGGGTCAACATTCGATTTGAGCTGTAGTGCACTTTCTTTAACGAACTAAGATACACTTGCCTGGTGCATAGATGTTAAGAACTACATGTCTTCTTGGTAGATTTTTCCTTTGATGTGTGATGGGGCATGTCCTTCTTTATATATGTTTCTCTTATTTGTTGATTTGTTTGGCCAATAGCAAGTAGAGGCAGGAAGATAGGTGAGACTAGGAGACGAGGAGAATTCTGGGAATGGTAGCCAGAGAGAGTCCACAAAATGTCACCATGTAATGGAGGAAGGAATAACAGGTCTGGACCCTTCACTGGTAAGACAAAACAAGTCCGGATCCTTCTGTGGTAAGATAAGACCACATGGAAATACTTAGATTAATAGAGGTGAGCTAATAATTAAGACAGAGCTAGCCAATAGCCCTAACTATGGGCCAACAGTTTAATAAGTAGTATAAGTCTTCATGTGTTTAATTTGGACTGTGGAGGGTGTGAGACCTTGTGGGACAAGAAAAACCAGCAACAGATGTGTTTGTAGATTTCTTCCCTATCTCCTCTTAGTTTTGTTTTAAACTCTGTTTTGTCAGATATCAAAATAGCTATACCAGCTTGTTTCTTAGATCCATTTTCTTGGAATATTTTCCCATCCTTTATCCTTGATGTTAAGGTGTGTTTCTTGGAAGCAGCAGAAGGGTGGATCCTGTTTTCACATCCATTCTGCGAGTGTGTGTCTTTTTATTGCGAATTGAGACCATTGATGTTCAGATATCAATAAACAGTGTTTCTGCATTCCTGTTATTTTGTGGTGGTAGTGTTAATGGATGCTGTGTTTGTGTGTTCCTCCTTAGATTTGCTGGTCTGGGATTATTTATTCCCTGTCTATTCTTGGGAGTGGATAACATCTTTAGGTTGGAGTTTTTATTCTAGATCCTTATATGGGGCTCCAAATGTAGATAGATATTGCTTACATTTTATATTATCTTGGAATGTCTTATTTTCTCCATCTATTGTGATTGAAAGTTTTGCTAGGTATAGTAGTTTGGGCTTGCATCTGTGGTCTCCTAGAGACTGTGGAAAATCTTTCCAGGCCCTTCTGTGTTTTGAAAGTCAGATGTTATTCTAGGAAATTTGCCTGTATATCTTCTTTGGTTTTTTTCACTTGTGACTTTTTTTTAAGATTTTATTTATTTTGTATACAACATTCTGCTTTCATGTATATCTGCATGCCAAAAGAGGGCACCAGATCTCATAAGGGATGGTTGTGAGCCACCATGTGGTTGCTGGGAATTGAACTCAGGACCTCTGGAAGAGCAGCCAGGGCTCTTAACCTCTGAGCCATCTCTCCAGGCCCTCACTTGTGACTTTTAATATGCTTTCTTTATTTGTAAGTTTATTGTTTTGATTATTATGTGCCAAGGAGACATTTTTCTGGTACAGTCTATTTGGAGTTCTGTATGCTTCTTGTACCTTGATAGACACCTCCTTCTTCAGGTTAGGAAAATATTCTTCTATAATTTTATTGAAAATATTTTCTGTGCCTTTCACCTGGATTTCTTATATTTCCTTTATTCCTACTACTTATAGATTTAGTCTTTTCATAGTTTACCAAATTTCCTTGATGCTCTGTGCCTGAATTTTTTATTTTATATTTTGTTTGAGTGATGTATCCATTTCTTCTATACTGTCTTCAAGACCTGAGAGTCTCTCTTCTTTCTTTAGTATTTCCTTGGTATAGCTTGCCTCTGTGGTTACTGTTCAAGTTCCTAAATTTTTCATTTACATATTCCCCTTAGTTTTCATTATTGTTTCCAATTTCACTTTCTGGTCTTGATCTGTTGTATTCATTTCTTTCCACTGCTTTTGTGTTTGTGTTTTTGTAGATTCCTGTATGGGAATTATTGATTTCTTCTTTAATGACCTCTATCATATTAATAAAGGCTATTTTAAACTCTTTTTCTTGTGCTTCAGCTATGCTTAAATTATCTGGGCCTACTGTGGTAGGTTTCCTTGGCTCTAGTGGACACATATTATTCTGGATGTTATTAATTATGCTTTTATGATGGGGTCTAGGCATCAGGGTTATCTAGGTACTTATAGTTGGTCTTGTCTTTGTTGGGTAGGTGTCTTGTTGCTTGATTTCTATTTGCCCTCTCTGATTCTTGGGAGAGTGTGGTGGCTGTTTGTTTCTTGGTCGGAAATACTACTGTGATCCTAATCCATGTGGTCTTTGTGGGTTCCAGATAAGAAGTATTTCTAGGTATTGGGAGATGACACTAAGAGGGATGGACTAGGAGGGTGGTGGCTGAGGAGTCCATGGAAAGGAAGAAAGCAGGGTGTTCTACCAGTATCTGCTTAGTCTCATGAGAATGATGGCAGAGAGTGAGCAGAGGTAGTCTGTACAGAGCTGGGCATGAGATTGGGGGATTTGATATAAAAGAAAGGAAAGAGAGCAAAGTCCTGAAGCTTACTTTTCTGCTTTGCAGGACTACTTGCTGGTGTTCGCGGCTGGGATAACAGAGTGAGCTGGAATGATGGGTGGAGAAATATCTGCATAATCTGATGGAGATGGGGTTGGAGATGAGGGGGAGGCCACTGGGACTGAGACTGGGGCATTTCATTTTCAGAAAAGAGTAGAGAGAGGTAAATACCTGGAGTTAGACTATCTGCTTCCTAGTCCAGCATAGACTGATGGTTTCCAGGGAATGCCTACTGTAGTTGGGGGCCAGGATACAGAGATGAGTGGAGACATGATTGGGGAGGGAAAACTCTGTGTGATCCATGGAGTTTGGGATAGTGAGGGAAGGGAGGCTGATCTGCTCTGCTACAGAGCTGAGAAGGAGACTGGGGGAATGGATTTGAAGAAGGGGGAGAAGAGGTAAAAAAAACTTACAGATAGTATATTCTCTTCCCTGGCTGGATTATCGGTATCAGTTTTCCCTACCGTTCAGTTAATATATGCTGGAATAGGAGAAACTAGAGGAAAGTGTATACAGGAAATATTAACTGATGTTGATTTTATGTCACAGAAAATACATTTATTTGTTAAGAGAATAGCAGAGAGTCTATGGAATTTGCCTGAGAACTGTTCTAATTCCTGGCTCTTTTTCACCTGGCCAAAGTTTGCTTTCATTCCAAAATTTCATTAACAAATGATGAAAAGTAAGGATTGTTTGGGAATGTGAGATTTCACTTCTATAATTGATAAGCAAACATCCATTGACCTTTATGTCAACTATATGTCAACTATGCAAACTAATAGCTCCAGGCAAATGAAGTATATCATGTTAAATTACATTTGAGGTTTATGTACAAAAAAAAATTTCCAGTGAAACAACATATTCAAAGATGTTTCCTCAATGCTGTACTTGGAAAATGCATACATTTTGCATTTTGTATCTGTATCTGTCTTTTCTTGATAAATGAGTGCACAACTATTCATCACTCAAAATGACATTTGTGGGCTTTTCAGCATACTCACTTATTAATAAACTCTTTCCCCTTAGAAGTCTTGTAAGTGGTTCACCGGGAGGTGTTGAAGGGTAGAAGTGACAACACTGTATTCATTTGGCTCAGGTACAGCATGCGTTCCTGGAGTTAAAGGACCTAAACCTGTCCAAGATTGAAAAGAAAGGTGAGCCTGAGCTAATTCCTACAATTCCCTTTATATGTCATACCTTAATCACAGTTGTCTTCACATACCATTTCACAAAGAAAAAGATTATAGTAAAGTGAATTCTTCAGAGTGCCTCTTGGTGCTCCTCAATGTACAAAATAACCACTGTAAAATATTACTTTAAAAAAATATATATGTTCAGTTTATCCCAGCAGGAGAAGTTGTCCAGCCAAATATCTCCCTGAATCTCAGATATTTACTGGGTTCTAAAGCACAAAAGATGTGGTTGCTCCTTGCTCATTTTCACCTAAAGCTAAGTCTGGCTGGGAGTCAATTTGCTATTAGCATAACAAAATGCCTGAGATAAGAAGAAAAGATTGATTTAAGGTAGAGGTTTTAGTGACTGTAGATCACATTCACTTGGTTGCATAGTTCTTCAGCTAGCAGCAGGGTCTGTAAGTTGGAGCTAAGGCACTTCCTCCTTCTCTTATGGAAGACCGGAACAAAGACAAAATTCAAGGAGGCACTGCAATGCTCCAATATGTGTCTCAAAGACATTCTGCTATTAGTAGGGCAGGATGACCAGGAAACTTGTCAATTATAGGAATTTGAGGGATAGTTAAGATTCAGGGATAATGGCAGACTTTCCTGTCATATCTAGGGATAGAACATTTCAACACCTGTAAAAATAATTATGGCCTCAAGCCCAGATTGAAGGATCAAAAGAAAAATTTGAAACTTTAGGGTCCCAAAGGAGTGTGAAAAATTCAAAGCATAAGCTGGTGATGTGTGATGTTTACAGAGGTGTGAACAGTTCAAGGTAGAAGCTGGTGGAGTGTGATGTTTATAAGGGTGTGAACAGTGCAGAGCAGAAGTATGATGGGTGATGCAAAGAGGGAAGTAAACATTAGCCTTTCTCCTCAGATCTTTACCCTGTGAACACAATTGTAGAATATGAAAATTTACTGAAAAAAGGAGTCAAGACTGTGCTGAAGAAACCTGCAGAAACAGTTGACCTGACCTAGTGAGAGCACAGAGACCCTAGTCATCAAGCTGGGGAACCAGTTTTGGATCAAACCAAGCCCTCTGAATGTGGATGCCAGCTAGGAGGCTATGACAGTTTATGGAACCTCTAACAATGGAGCCAGGGTCTATCCCTAGAGCACAAATGGACTTCGTGATCCCATTCCTTATGGAGGGATACTATTGCGGCCCATATAGAAGAAAGAGGACCTAGGCCTCCCCCAAATGATGTGACAGACTTTGATCGTCCCCTGTGGAGGTCCACACTATCCTTGGGGAGTCGTAGGGGGTAGGGGAGTGAGGGGAAACATGGGAGGATAGGAGGGTGAGGAAATGGGGGAATTGATATGTAAATAAGCATTCTTCTAAAATTAAAAAAAAAGAGGAAAAAAGTTTAATGTTTTGGGTTTTGAGATTAACAAGGTTTAAGGTGGAACATGACATGGCTGGAAGAAACAGTGACAACGAATTAATTGATATTAAAAGGAAATCCTTCTAAGATCTGAACATTCAGGCAAAGTCCAATGGCCTGGAACCCCAGCAGTAGGGAGCAAGAGGCAGGAGGACCACTGTGAGTTTGGGGCAAGGTTGGTCTACATAGCTAGTTCTAGGCCAATCAGAGAAAAATAGCAAGATGCCCATGTCAAAAAGAAAAATCCCTACAATGATACAGGGAAGAAATTTGTAGAGATGAGTGGTTGTTGATAGGAGTGGTGGTGGTGGTGGTGGGGGGCTAAAATAGGGTGAGAGGCGAGAGCAATGAAAGGCATTATATACACACATGGAATTGTTAAAGGGAAAAATGTAACTAATAATAGAAAACCTGAGTTTTCTTGATAGAAAAATTATAGCACATGGCTGGAGCTCATGAGTTCTCTCAATAAATGTAATCATCACTAGACATGTGGGTTGTACACATATTTAACTTTTAAATCAATTGCAGATGTTCGTAGCTTTCAAATTCATTCAGGAGCTTTTCCTAGCTGCCATTCTTTAGAAAACATCTTGAAAGTATAATTATGACTACAAAAAGCAATTAAGACAAGATGTGAATCTATGTTTGATTAAAAATGGATATTAAAATTAATTGTTCTTTCATTATTTTGTATATGGAATTTTACATGGTGAATATTCCAAGGAGATAATACGATAGGAAAACAAGAAAAGAATAAGAGAATAAATAACTACCAAAGACTGATTTTGATCGGGTTATCCCATGTCCTTCATACTCTCCTATTTTCCATAAGAAAGGTACCTTGCTTATGTGATAGAAAGGATTAGATGTTAAAACCATGAAAGCACTTAATCAGCAATGCATATGCTCATGGCATTGGTCAGATGATACTGTTTCCTACTGGGTACCACTTTTCCTCACCGAGGGCAACACTACAGAGTTGGATGTTAATTGCTCCCACAAATACAGTTTTGCTCTTCACAATAAGCATTAAGATGTGGCCTTGGAGCTCTGAGATTTCATCATACACTACCTGAAAATGGAAAGAGAAGGAATGCACAAATCAGTTATGAATGACTGCATCTTCCTTTTCAACACTGATTTTAAGTTTTTAAATAATGCTAACATCTTATACCTTGGAGGCCATATAGGTTTATGTCACAGTGTTTTATTTCCAATGTTAACCCTGAAGAGCCAAGGCTCTACTAATATAACAGAGTTAAATGACTACTTCTCTAAGAATCTTAACAGTTACTGATTCCATTAAAATCCCCCCCCCAAAAAAAAGAAGAAAGGAAACAAAAGCTAGACTGAATATAGGACACTGGGAATGTCAAAATGTTTAGATTCTTAAACTGGATTCATTGGTTAAGAGAATAATGTGATTTAGTAAAAAGTCACCATTAGCACAGGTACAAAGAACAATTAATAAATGGGACTCATGAAACATAGAAACTTCTGTATGGCATAGGACATCATCATTCAGACAAGTGGTAATCTACAGAATGGGAAAATGTTTTTAAACAATGACATATCCAGTAGAGGGTTAATAAATAAAATAAAGAACTAAAAAAACAAGACACCAAGGAAACAAATAGCCCAATCAAAAACTGGGCACAGATCTAAACAGAGAGTTCTCAAGAGAGGAGAAATATAAATGTCTGAGAAACATTTAAATATTCAATATCCTTAGTCAACAAGGAAATGTAAATCAAAACTACTTTGAGATTTCATCTATTCCAGTTGGAATTGGCAAGGTCCACAAAACAAATGACAGCTCATGCTGGCAAGGATGTGGAGTAAGAGGAACACTCATCCATTGGTGGAAGGGGTACAAATTTTTATAGTCACTTTAGAAATCAATATGGAGGTTGAAAAGTTTCTGCACCTGATAAGCCTCTCCACTGATGCAGCAATCCAAAACAGACCAAATCAAACTGAATTAGAAAAAGCCCGCATTTAAGGGATACAGTGCTCCCAGATGGCCTTCTAGTCCCAACAGAGAGAAGACTGGAGAGACCAGAAAGCCACACATCTATTTTCTGGGGGATAGTTTAAATACCCTGTGAGAGTGGTCTTGAGCATCCATGGGGAAGGGGTCATCATTTGCTGGGCTTTCTGAGTTATAGCAGGGTTTGGAAACATCATGAAAAGTTATTCAAATAACTTCCACTCTAATGTATGCCCATGCCATTATCCAGTCACTGGAGTTTAGGATGCTGGTGACTACTCCAAAGCCACCTGATGTTTGTCAGGACAGTGCAATTCATTGCTCTAGTTCTGATGTTTTTAGAGTTGGCTTTTGTTTCTGGGATGTGATGAGTGATTATTTTACTTCCTGGAATTGGAAAGCCAAAGCAAATTGTTTAATGGGTTAACAGAATGTAACATTTTTTCATAATGTTTATAAAAATCATTTTGTTCACAGACAGATGCTTGTCCTCTACTGACCCTGCAGTCTGATGTGTCACTATCTCCCAGCTCAGCTACTGACTTGGCTTTCAGATGTATCATTTGAAAGCACATTCACTTTTATATTGTAATGTCAATAAACTGTGCAATAGTAGACACTTATTCCATAGTACATACCTCATAAGAGAGTTTAATTTGCTCATGTTTTTCTTTAAATTCATGTTTCTGCTTCTTGGGAGTTTATAACCATGACACAGTTAGTGAAAAGCCAGAAATCAGCTAGGACCTGTGCTGTGGAATATTCCTTTATACTCTATGAATACATGTAGCTATGATTGATATAATAAACAAGCTGACTGGCCAATAAATGAACAGGATAAGGTGAGGCGGGTAAGCCAAACTGCAAATGATAAGAAGGACAGAGTCAAGGGAAAGACCAGACAGATAGAGAATGAGTGAGGCACACAAAATGGGATAGAGGTAAAGACCACGAGTCTCAGGAAAAACAGGGATTAATAGAAATGGGTTAAGTTGTAAGACCTAGTTAGTAAGCCTGAGCTATTGGCCAATTATTTATAAACAACATTAAGCCTTTGTGATGGGGAATGTCCTTCTGTATATATGCTTCTCTTATTGGTTGATGAATAAAACACTGATTAGCCAGTAGCCAGGCAGAAAGCATAGGTGGGACTACCAGACCAGGAGAAGGTTGGGGAAAAGGAAGCAGAGAGAGGACACAAAAAAGCGCCATGCTGTGCAAGGAGTAACATGCTGGATTATGGGTAAGTCACAGCCTTGTGGCAATATATAGATGAATAGAAATGGGTTAATAATTAAGACAGGGTTAGCCGATAAGAAGCCTGAGACATTGGCCAAACGCTTTATTCTTACTATAAGGCTTTGTGCGTTTATTTGGGCGAAAGTGGCTGTGGGACCAGGCAGGACAGAAACCTCCATCTTCAGCTCTGTGTGCTAATTTGGAAGCAGATGCCTGGCCAGGGATAGGAAAACTATGCTTACAGACTTTTTCTGAGGCAAACCTCCATCAGAAACAAAGGGAAGACCCAACTTCCCACTTCTACCCCAAGTGTTCTTGAAGATTTTTAGGTGGAAGAATAAATAGCACTACTGTATAAACCTCTTTTCATGTTCTGCCTACAAAACCAAAGATTTCCCTGAGTCCTTTGAGCATTCACCAGGTGGACAGTATGACAGCATGTTCAGAGTTAATCATTAGCAGAATGTACATGAGCTATGGAGAGCAGGAATCGCACGAGTCTGTCCATGCTTTGTAGTGAGAGACTAGGTTCGTCTATTCTCAAGAACTACTTCTCCCTGGAAGAGGAGCTTGGCCAATAGAGAGTAGTGGACCCAGGCATCTACATCTCTTGTGTTTTAGGAAAGAACAAATATACTAAGGAATTACTCAGACTCTAGCTGCACAGTCTTCCTGAAGTAAGACAAGGAAATTGCCTGATGATGTCAAAATAAAGCTGCTACTACAAGGTGGGCAGCAAGCAGGCTGTTCCATTACCATCTGTAGATTAAAACCATACATAGACTGTTTATGAAATATATACCAATTCATTCTGAAATAAGGAATGAATGCAATGAATGTGAAACGATCTTATTACAAAGTCATTTTATAAAGAACTATAGTACTTGGTTTCCCAGATAACCAACTTAGCCATAAAATATATTTTACATAAATTATGTCACAATGAAGAAAAGCATAAACTAATTTTCTAAGAGCACATACTTTTTTCACTAAATAACAGGAAAGCCCATTTGGCAGCATGAATCATGCTCTATTATATCCTGCATGACAGTTCAGTATATCTTAAGAATGCTCATTGAGTGCCTACAAAGCATTAGATTTTGTGCTAAGTTGCTTTAGGATAGAGTTAAGTAAGGTTTAGTCCCCCTTCTCATGAAGTTTATTCTCATTTCATTTCTGTTACTGTGATAAATAATTTCAGCTTACAGTCCCAGGTTATACTCCATCATTGTGGAGAAGCCAAGACAGAAACTTCCAACAGCTGGTAGTCAGGCACAGAGGGAAAAGAAAGTTCATCTGCTTGCTTTCACTCAGCTGCATTCCCCATGGTTACTCAGTTCAGAAGACTCAGTCTAGATAATGGTGGAGTGACCTGTGTCTTGCTAAATTAACTTGATTACAATCACAGTTCCCCCACACATGACCAAAATCCTGTTCAATGTGAAGAGTTCCTCAGTGTGACTCTTTTCCCATAAGATTCTAGGTTGTGCGCTGTGAACAATTGCAGCTAACCACCACAAAAGTTACATATCTTCTTATTTAAATAATGTCAATATGCATTATTCATGAGTGATTAAATATCTGGCAGCAGTAGAAACTGCTACAGTCACAACAGTAATGTTAGATGTTCTGTGAAGCATAATTTCCACTGATTATCCACAACCACCCCCATGCTACCTTTGACTAAGTTAGCATCATTGGGATTGTTAGCCTCTGCCACTGCCTCATGCTGAAAGTAGTAACCTCCAGACTTTCTTTGCCTCCACCTAGAATTAATGAGAACTTCTTTTTACTTAGATTATTTATTAATGCTTGGCCAAAGCAAATTTCTTCCTGTGAAATGTACATCTAAATTACTCCTTACACTTGAATTCCAATTCCTTACACATTCTGATATTAATGACTCGGATTCAGAATGTTATCTAATATTTTGTCTCATACTCATGTTTTATTTTATTTTTTAATTACGAAACTATTGGCCATTGGCTATGGTTTCTTATTAGCTAGCTTTGTCTAAGTTATTAAGTCATCTCTGTTAATCTAAGTATTTCCACATGGTCTTATCTTACCAGAAGAAGAGTCTGGACTTGCTACTCCTCTCTCGTCCTACATGTTGACTGACTTTGCCTATGTTTCCCAGAATCCTCCTCTTCTCCTAGTCCCACCTACTGTGCTACCCTATTGCCCCAGTGCTCTATTCTTCAACCAATAAGAGAAACATATGTACAGAAGACATCCCCATCATCTCCTCTTTTTGTCTAAATAAAAGAAAGATTTTAACTTTAACATAGTCAAATTATATATAACAAAACAGTTATCAAGTAAGAACTATAGCTACAATTGTTTAGTCCATTAACATTTAGCAAGATTTAAAGAAAATATTCCATCATCTACCTATCTTTGTGAGTCTAAAGTCTTACATGTAACTTACCATTAACCCTAACTAAGGAAAATTATAACCATACTATCTGTCTTCAACTCCATCAGAGACCACAGAAGGATAGTATAGAAACTCTAAAAATGACAGATATCTCGCTACCTGGATAGTCATCCAAAGTTCTTCTGTAAATTGGCACATCCACAATGTGTCTGACAGACTTTTCAGTGAAGCGGGAAATTTTAAACTGTCTGCCTGTATTGGCAGTTAGTCAGTCATTTCCTGTTCCCTGCAGAATGTCTGGAAGACTCTTCTATGAAGCAGGAACCCTGCAACAATGTCCTATCTTGTTTCAGCAGTCACTTTCCTGTGGGTCTTGCATGTCCAGTTCATAAAGCATGCAGTCAAACAATCCAGACAAAAGCAGTTTCTTGCCCAAATGGATAGTCTTGCCATATTGAAAGGAAGCTCCATAATGAGTTTCTTCAATGCCCATCTTCCTCTCTGAAGTATATTCTGCAGGTCTTTGAAATGCCTATCCATTTGAAATATATCTCTACATATCTAGAAAACCTAACTAAAATAATTATAAGCTTTGACTATTATAGGTAACTATCTATAATCTGTACTTCATTATATATTACATTTTTAAATAAGTCATATAAACACAATACCTAAACAAGAGGAGAAATATACATATAATAAAATTGATCTTAAATTTGTATCAATAAGCCAAAATCCATATCAATGTAAAGTATTCATTTCTGTATCATATTTTATGATGGATATTTATTTTCTGTCTATTTTGGTGAAAAATAAAACAAACAAAAATCAAGCTTCTGTACTAGTCTAATGAGAGACTATGAAATTTCCCTCCTGAAGGAAAAGAAACAAATGAAATACAGTTAAAGGTATTTAATCTGACTGAAGAAGTTTGGAGAGGACATCACAGTATTTACTCTTTAGCATTTTTGCTACCTTTTCCCTGCAGACTCTCAGCATCGGGGCTCTGAGGCTTTGTGGATGAGTAGATTATGAACATCCTTTCTCATTGCTCTTTTTGATTTTATGTTACATCTCTCTGCTCTGGAGTAAGAACAAGTTAAAGGACATAGATGCACTTTCTTAGCAGAGTTTTATTTCTACATTTGCAGGATCAGAACAGAACTCTTTCAGTATAGTTGTTCCAAAATTGGAAGCCATACAGATAGATGTTCTATTGCCCCAGAGAGCTGGACCATATTCATAGTTGAAGAATATATTTTTAATATCATGCCTCCTGTTTCATTGTAAAACTAGAATATGTTTTTAAATGATTCATGAAATGTTTATTTCAAAATACTCCAGTAAGTTAAAAACTTGTTCAGGAAGCCAACTCTGAGTAATATTTAAGAACTAAAATAGATATTTTCATACATTACTTAAGCTAAAATAAAGTTATCCAATGTCAATTGTATAGGTCTAGATATGGATAGAGTGAGCTTATTAGTATATATTAGTCAGATTTCTATAGAGGAACATACCTGATAGAATGAACATTTATATGTAGGGGTTCATAAACACACATATTCATATGGATTTACTAGAGTGGCATATAGGTCAGTGGTCTGTCCTGCTGGTCAACAATGGCTGTCCACCAATGGAAAGTTCAGTCTGCAAGGTCGGATGTCTCTGCTGGTCTTCAGTATATGTTTGGATAATGAAGAAGTAGGCTCAATACCAGTGAAGGAATGGACTTACTAGTGATGGTGAGGGCAAGCAGGTAAAGACAAAAACCTTCCATCTTCCAGATCCTTTATATAGGCTGCCAACAGAAATCATGGTTCAGAATTTAGGCAGACATTCCCACCTCAAAATATGCAGACTTATGGTGGGCCTTCCCATTTTAGATGATTTCATTAAGAAAATTCCTCCACCCATGTATCCAACCACTTGGGTTTTAGTTAATTCCTGATGTGGTCAAGTTGACAACCACGAATAACTATCATAGACAGTGTGAAAGATTGTATTTCAGAGAGCCAGAGTGAAAACCTAAGCAGTTCTTTTCCTCCATACAATCTTATTTCCACAAACAGAATAAAGCTAATGAAGCTTTGAGATTGTGAATGCAGGCATGTAAGGCATCACAAGGCAAGTTTTATTAACATTACTTCTTGGTGGATAATTTTCTACAAGTGTTTTTTCAAGTACTCATGTTAAAATTAAGTTATACATTATCTCACAGAGTATATTTCAAATATCTTTGAATGATACTTTCTCACCAAAATTAAATATATGCCATTATTTACACAGCTTTCCAATAGCATCTATAAAACAGTAGGATAAACCCAATGGATGCTGTGGTTGATTAGAGTGTACACAATCCAAGAATATCTAGATCTGATCATAGGAGCTACAGGCCTTGGGTGTCAGAGCACACCCAGTTGGTGTGATTTTGTTTCATCACCAACTGCCAAATGATATTTGCACAAATACAAGAAGACAAGCTGAAGGTGCTCTGGATATGGGCATCATCTCTATCCCCTTCATTAGAGTAATAGCTAGAGAAAATTCTTTCTCAGACCATGGGATAAATGTAATACAGTAGAGTTAATGAACAGCTTGTAAAAAAGCCATACCCTTTTCTAGTACTGTGTCCCCTCTCCATGCTCCTCTGTCCCTGTAGCAGGGTCATGGATGGATCCTATGAGATCCTCCTTCAGAAATACTTTCTGTTCCTCAGAGTGGGAAACTTATTGGAGGCTCCATTTCTGCAGCATGACCCAGTTATGATTTCTGTTCCCAGACCTACCTCTCATTCTCACTGTCTCAACAATCTTCCTTAGAAATTCTGTCTTCTTTTTCCAAAATGCTATCTGCTACTTCCCAAATATTTCTTCACCCACATTTCATATTTATCTAATATGATTTGAAGGGTGAACCTCAAATTTCTTTTCAACAGTACTTTCTGGTGGGCATGTTCGACACAGCTGTCCACTTTATCCACTCTCTAAAATGAATGCACCAAGTTTCACAGCAATCCACAGCCTACTGATGCTACTGTTCTTTATGATCCTTCATCCTCCCCTAGCTTTCTGTCCTTTTCCAACTTACATTCTACCTCTTGCTCCCCTTTTCACCCTCTCCTGTTGCATTAACCTGGAAAAAGACGAGACCATGGTTTAAAACAAAGCTGTATGTAAATTGTGTTTTCTCCATATTAGGAGACACATTGCAGAGAAATGAATGATGATGTTGTGGTAGTGTGAATGTAATTGGCCCCCATAATATCAGTGGAAGTGGCATTGTTAGGAGATGTGGCTTTGTTGGAGTGGATATGGTCTTGTTGGTGGAAGTGTATCACTGTGGGGGTGGGTTTTGAGGTTTCCTATAAGGGGATACCACCCAGTGTTTCATTGGCCTCCTGCTGCCTGCAAGATTTAGGAGGTTCAGCTAATCCAACACTGTGTCTACCTGAACACCATCTCACTCCCTACTATGATAATGGACTGATCCTCTGAAACTGTAAGTACGTTGAATTAAATGTTTTCTTTATAAGACTTGCCATGGTCATGATGTCTATTCACAGCTATTAAAAAAAAAAAAAAAAAAAAAGACAGATGCTGACTGGGATGCCTGCAAATGTGAACCTTGGATGAATTCACAAGATCACTAAAAAGATGTTAGAAGTACACCATATTTCAATCTACAAGGATAATTACTGGGTATCTTTTCTTGCTTGAAAATATCACTATGTCTCCTCCTCTAGTCCTATTGTCATGTAATAATCATGTTTTCTGTCTCATTCAAAAAGTAGTGACAACTGTCACAAGACTCACAGTTGCTCATTCACCTGTCTTGTATGAGCAGTGTCTCTTTTTGATATGTACTCATTTTCAAATCTCTAATTATACCCCAATGACAAATAATGATCTAAGAAACACTTCTGGTCTATCAGACATTTCCTGAGAACACACTTGCCATTCCTGCAAGGGAAACAGGTGGGTAGACGGTAAATATACACCTCTCCTTCTATTCCTCCAGATCCAGTCAATCCCCAGTCTCATCCCAAAGTGTACATTAGAATATCTGCTGCAGCCTCCCTTTTCCCTGCCCCAAACTCCAGCGGATTCCGCAGATCTTCCCCTCCTAACCTCCTTTCCCCCTGCACATTGCTTTACCCCAGCCCCAACTCCAGCAGGCATTCCCTGAACACTCACAGTCCATTCTAGCTAGGGACCAAATAGACTGACTGCAGACCTTCACCTCTCACTCTGCTACCCCAAATCCAACCTGCAAGTCTCATCCCCAGCTCTGCAGCAGAACACCTGCAGCAGCCTTCCCTATGCCCCCGAACCCATCTCCAAAGGATCACAGATTTTCCCTCCCAAACTTTTCTCCCTCAAACAAATGCTTTGCCCCAGCCCCCAACTCCAGAAGGCAATTCTAAGAATCCACAAGGCACTCTGACCAGGGAAGCACATAGGTCACTGCAGATCTTCACTTCTCTCTCCATGACTCCAAATCTGATCCTCCAGTTTCACCCCAGCATGGCAGCAGACCTTCTGCTTTGGTCTTTTCTCATGCTTGCCATAATCCCCAGGAGACTAAGAAGATCCTGTGGATCACCCTATTTTCTCCCTCATATGAATGCTCTTCTCCCTAGCTCATCCCCATTCATAAGTATCAGTCTCAAATATCCAGAAATACATTTTACCTGGAACTCCAAGTGGTCACACCTATCTGCACCCCAGCAGAATTTCCTACCAGGAAATAAACAGTCATAACACTCTACTAAAAACCTGGGAAGATGAAAGGAACCAAGAAATGAAGCAGCAGACAAACATACAGAAGAGCAAGTACCTAGAATTAAAATTTTCCCTGACCAGATGCCTGGATGCTGGTATAAAAACTAAACCAAGAACATCCAGGACAGTATGTGTCCATCAGGGACCAACAAGCTGACCATAACTGGCCCTGAGTATTCAAACATAGCTGAAGCACATGAAAAACTCCTTCAAAGGGACTTTATGATTATGATAGGGGTCCTTAAAGAGGAAATGAGTAAATTCTTAAGAAATCTATAAAATCACAAACACTGGAATGAAATTAATAAGGAATTTCAAGAAAATGGAATTAGAAACAATGAAGAAAACTCAAAATGAGGAAATCTGGATATAAAAAACTTGAGTACACAAACAGGAACCACAGAGCCAAGCCTCACCAACAGAACACAAGAGGTGGAGGAAAGAATCACAGACATTGAAGACACAATAGAAGAAATTAACATATGCACCAGTCAAATCAAATGTTAAATCTAAAAATATCCTGGCCTTTTAATAGAAACAACTTCACCAAAAATCTGTCACAGATTTGAGACCCATTAAAACAAGTTTAATGAGAAAACAAGTATTCCTGGTGCAAAACCTCCAGGAAATTTGAAACACTATAAAAAGACCAAATCTATAAATAACTGGAAAAGAAGTAAAGGTAAAAGGCACAGAAAATGTTTTCAACAAAATCATAGAAGAAAATTTCTCTAACCTAAAGAAAGAGGCCAATCAGAGTGCATAAAGCATACAGAACAACAAATAGATTGACCTAGAAAAGAGCTTCCCCATGTCACATAACCATCAAACAAGTACACATAAAGGATACAGAAAGAATTTTAAAAGCTTCAAGGAATAAAAGAAACAAGGACCATATAAAGGCATACCCATTAAAAATACACCTGACTTCTCAAATGAGACACTGAAAGATAGAAAGACTTCAAGAGACCACAGATGCCAGTCCAGAGTACTTTACTCCAGCATAGTTGCAGAAAAAAGATATTCCATGACAAAGCTGAATTTAAGCAATATAAATCTCCAAATCCAGCCCATCAAATACCTTCCCTAAGGGATAAGGGAACCCCAAAGGAAGAGAATGTGGAATGAAGGTAAGAGCTGTAGTGGATGGAGGACACCAAGAAGACAAGTCTCTCATTTAGAGACTAAATGAATAAAGCTCACATGACCTCACAGAGATTGAGGCAGCATGCACAGGACCTAAATGTGTTTGCACCATGTCCTCTGCACTTATTTCTTCCAACTTAGTGTTTTTATGGCATTCCTGATTGTGCAAATGAGTGGGCCTCTGATTCCTGTGCCTTCTCTTGAACTCTTTTCCTTCTGTTCCATTGTCCTAACTCTGTTACAATTTTTGTTTTTCCTGCTAAATAGCAATTAACACTCTTTATGTGAAAGTCTCAAATACTAACATCAGCTCCTTGTAACACTGATGAAATTACATTACACTTATTCCAGCCAATGCATGGAACTCATTATAGACTATTATCCTTTATACATCAGTCATCAAGTCATTCATAAATTATCTATCTTCTTTGTCTTCAAAATGCAATCACTGCTGCTACCATCATGGCACATAACACCCATGTCTTTTCACCAAGAGTATTTCAATGCTCCCCTACCCTTTAGGGACTCTCTCTATCTCTGTCTCTCCTTCCCCCTGCCCCCTCTGTGTGTGTGTGTGTGTGTGTGTGTGTGTGTGTGTGTGTGTGTGTGTGTGAATTGCCCATATAATTTAGCCATTCACTCATCCACTACCTCCCTGATCCCCTATAAAAGTCATCTTTTATACTAGCATCTCCAACTAGACTTCAAGTATAATAAAGTTAAAATAAAAATTTGGACATAATAGCAGTTCTCATTACAAGTAAAGCTGCTGTTTCACAAACAAAATGAGCACAAAACATTTTAGTAACCTCAAATATCAATAGTCACTAGGCAGTACAATAAGATGCCATGTAGGTTTGTGTGTGTGTGTGTGTGTGTGTGTGTGTGTGTGTGTGTGCTTGTGTTCAAATAGCAAACTATCTTTTCATTGTCTGATTCTTCTGCTACGACAGTAGTGAGCATCTACAGGGAATTAAGGCATATAGTTTTGCAGAGTTAATTTGAGTTAAGGGCAAAACATTTTCCCAGAGTTCTGTAGATTTAATTAAAACATGCCAGCCCAAGTTAGTGTTTACAACAGGTGACAGGGATCCACCTAGACTGTGTCCTAAATAAATATTTATAGTCTCTTGTTGCACACTGCCCGGATTTATACTTGTTTGTTAATCTTCTCAGTGACTAGGGAAAATATCCCCAAGGTTTACATATTAGTGAGAAAAGTGGTCATGTTCATCTAACTTTACTAAAATTCTTGCAAAATAAAAAGTAAGCCATCTGTACTATTAAAGTAAAGGCCATGTCTTGCTTGAGACTGGTGGATATGTGATGAGCAGCTGATGGCAAATAACCTGTTTCATTGACAAGCATGGTGAATGATTTTTTTTTTCTCTTGTTCCCACTTTGGTTTGCTTTTAATTATAATGCCATCTGCCTTTATGTTCCAGCACAGTCCTATCTCTAATCCAAATTTTCCTCATTGGAGTGGGCTCCTTTATGAGGTCCATAAGACTTGGTTCTTGCAGTTAACTATGTTAAAACAAAGCTTCAAGAGAGATGTAGTACAATAAATTAATCTTTACCTATGAAATATGGAACATGTAAGATCTGCACACAGAAGAGAATTCAAGGCATCAAGATAGTCCCCAGAAAAGAATTATCTTGAAGACATGTCATATACAGTAAATATATTTTAAGCAACTTCCTTGGAATTTTTTATTCAGTAACCTGTTGATAAAATACTTTTCAGAAACAATTAGCATAAATATACTATTATTTCCTTTTAGTTTATTTCATTTTAATTGACTATGTACTATTTAGGGAAAAAGACCTTAGGCTCAATTTGAAGTAAGATGGTGGGAATACACCAATAGGAATCTTCTTGCTTACATTTAATAAGTGGTGTACTGACTGGGGCACTTTATGGAGACAGACATTGTTGACTAATTTAGTTTTTGCTTTCCACAGCTAAAAATGTAATATTACACTTATGGAGATGCCTGGAAGAGTAAGTCTCTGCAAGTGTTGGTTTTGAAATATGGCCTGGTCCTTATGTAAGGAGCCGTTACATGCTAGTGCGCATGTGCACTAGGTAACTTTGTAACTTTCCATCCCTTGGTCTCCGCCTCTCCCGTGACTTCATATGGTCCGATCAGCTGACGTCATATGGTCCGATGAGCTTCAGCCAGTCAGGGAGTAACACTTCCGAGGCGGCGGTTGCCAGCCTATATAAGGGTTGGGTTTTTGGGTGTTCGGCATCTCCGCTCTGTAAGCTTATGCTCTCCCTCTCAAGACGCATTAAAGCTTTACTGCAGAAGGATCCTGAGGAGTGTGCCACGTTGTTTTTTGCTGGCGAGACGTTAGCACAGGACAGTCCTTGATGTGGTCTCCTCAAAAAGAACTCTTGTACTTCTTTCTTTCTTTCTAATTATTTCTCTACTCTGCAACCTTATAACTAGTCCATAAGAAACATAAGCAGAATGTTTTCAAAGCAAGTCCCTTGCACTTATTGGAAGCCCTTTTTGGCCCATTTACCATGTGACTTCTCCCCAGTCTCTATTACTACAAACTGTGTTGAAAACATGTCTTATATGTTAAATATATTTAAAATTATTTCCTGAACATTTTAATCTAATAACCTATTAACAAATGCTATTATTAAATTTAAGTTAAGAATTAGATTAAATATGTAGCACTACAGACCCTCAACCATCTGTTCTGCTCCTGACAGTGTAAAGTGCTGTTTGAACTTTGGTTCTGTGAGCAAACATTTTCTTCCCTTCAACTAATGATTCTCTAATTCACAACAAAATACCTTTAAATAAACACTGTCTCAATAATGGTAAATAATCATGTGCCCTCTATCAATCTATATACAATGCTTTTATATGAATTAGTGTCCAATATTATTAAAACATTACAAATTACTATCAACTCAGTTTCATAAGCAAAGAATGCAAGGAACATAGAGGGAAACAAAACTGCTCAAGGTCAAATATTAATACTTGGAAATAAACTAGATATCATTACCAAAATTCATCATTTTAATTACTTCTTGTGATGGTTAATGTGTGTTGTCAATTGGATGGAGTTTAAAATCACCATCAAAGCACACTTCATGTCTATGTCTACTATGGTGCTTCCAAAATCGTTAACTGAGGAGAGAGGCCTGTCCAGAATGTGGGCATCCTCATCTCCTGGACTGGGATAACAGTTTGAATGAAAAGAGAGCTGAGCATTTTGGCATTTCTCTCTCTGCTTCCTGATTGCCATCATGATCTCCCTACCACAATAGACTGCATCCTCTCAATTGCATGCCCAGATCATCCCCTCCTCTCTTAAATTGCTTCTTATGGAATATTTGATCAAAGCAAGAAGAAAAGTAATCAATATATGTTTCTATTACAACTCTCAGAAGTTTCTAGTTTCCCTGTACCATTTAACCTTAATGTTTTCCTAATATTCACCCCATCCTATATTCTTCATATCTATTTATGCTTACCTATATTGATACTTTGCACCTTTTCAAACTGTTATGTCTCTGTTCTTGAACTATATAAACCTTCTGTTTTCCTGGCTTCAGAGTTTCTGTTGTCTGGAGCATCACCTGGCAGGTAGGAAGCATCAGAAAGCATTTCCTGATGGACTAATTAATGACATAGTGCATGTGTTTCTGTCAGGATATCAGATTCACCTTCTAGGGTGTGGAATTGACTCTGGCCATTGACCTCAGGGTATTCAGAATCTTTATTTGTGTGTTTACATGGAGGGGAACAAGCCTGATGATTCACTCTGACCTAGCTGCAGAGAGACTGATTTACACATCAGAGTGACAATTTATTAATTCACGCTGAAGAATGTTCTTGTCAGCCAGAATGAACCTTCGCCACTTATTAGAGAAGCCTCCATGGAAAAGCAAATTAAGATCAGAAGGTTGCTTAGAAAATGTGAAATCAAAGTGAAGGAAATTTGAAGGCATCACAAGATATTTTAATCAAGCTATGGCAGTTTCACAAATCACCCTTCCTAGATGCCAGCTACTCTTACCTAAGGGCCAGATTTTCCCACATAAGAAGCTCTCTTATCCTATCAAAAATACTGTGCATTCTGGCCCCCTGAGTTTTCAGAAGTCTCTACTACCCTACTGACGTCAAGACTTTCTTGTACCTTTCTTTCCCATTTCCTTAGGTTTAGACAAGAAACTATCACCATTGCTATTTCTGAAGGAAAAATTCCTTTTGCTTTAGGTGATCTTGCACCTGATTTCCTGTCTGGTGATTTATGTGACTTAGGCCCCAAATGACAAAATTCATATTCAATGAGTACATATAGTAAGTTGACTTTGACTAGGTTGTAAATTATTTATGAAAATCGGAGAACTAGTATAAAATTGTACAAACAATCCAGCTGCTACTTTGGGGAGAAGCAGGGTTTTTCTTGTTGCTTTGTTTTTGAAAAGGGGTATATGTGTTGAGAAATAATGCCTACTTCATCTAGGGAATATCATTAATATACACTTCATTTTTGTGTCCACTTTCAAGTCATTGCGATGTCATGTCTTACATTGATAATCACACTTACAATGACAGTACAACACAGTAAATAAGACTGTGAAATAACATAGTATAAATTTGTCTTCCAAACCTAAGATTTGTTATACAAGCTTTGTTAAATCTCAGCTTCCTCAAAATTATAGTATTTGTCTCATAAGCACAGTCATTATCATAAAGCCCTTCTTAGAGTGATCAACATATGTTAAACATAGGCTGCATATTAGAGACAACTAATAATCATTTAAACAATGACAAAGTATCTTATCTATGTAGTACAAATGCTTTTAAATACATAAAGTAGTGTGAAATATTTCCTACATTTTGAAACAAAAACTAATTTTTAAGCAAGTAAGAACAGACAACTCAATATTTAAATATAGCTACTCTTACCCAGCTGTGCACCCTGTGTTTGTGAATGCAATTACAATTGCTATGAAAATAAATACTCATAGGTGTATTAGTAGTAAAAATGTTTTGGGAATAACATTAATAATGTTATAATTTTAATATATTTTATAAATAACAATTTTCTAGTTGGACTTAAAGCCCATTCCACAGGACGAAATCCATGTCTGGTACTACAAACTTGGCCAAAAACTATGGTTTGGGCTCACAGGCCCCATAGGGTAAAAATTACTACTGTTATGCTAAATCAACATATTATAAATTCTAAATCCATGTATCTCTACCTATATATTATTACAATTATGAGGTATTAACAGAGGAATTTCTTTGTACAGTGAATGGGTTAACACAAAAATTCATAAATGGTCAGAATGCAGATAACCATTGGGTGGAATGCTTAGCTACAAATAGGATATTTTTATCACACTACTTCCCCAAGCTTGAGGACCATCATGGGAATGGAGGTGGAAATTTTGTAAGAACTAGAAGTATGAAAGGACTAGAGCAAAACTGTCTTCTGGACACGATAGGATCACTGCCCTCATGAAGTCATAGCAGCTACCGTTGACTATACAAGATCAAACCAATGAACATTCTATTATAAAATAGGAAAAGGGTCATGAGTCCCACCACTCACTGAGGAGCTATGAACAGTTAATAGCTTCTGTGAGAAGGAAAGTCAGTTTTCTTTATTCATGCGGCTCCAGGTAGATCCAGTGAATGATTACACATCTGGAAGTACATGGACAGCAAAAACTAGAGACTGGCCTATTAAGTTCTAAAGGGATGACATGGAGTTAAGTAGGTAGGGACGTGAATGGCTCTTGGAGGAGATAAAGGGAGCAGCTGGTGATGATTATCATATATTTTATGACATCTGAAAATAAAAATATTGATTCAAGTATATACAATAAATATATATGTCAAGTGTCTCCTTATAAATACAACTTGTAATAAATGAGAGTCTGTCCATTCTGCTGGCCAAATTCTTTGCTAGCCTACCAAATACCTGAATCAGAGTTAATTGAAACCTTTTTGGTAAATATATAACATTTAAATTTCTATGACATTGCATATTAAGAGCAGAAAATAATCTCTTTTGAAGTAGTCAAATTTAATCTGCTTTATTGACACCTTAACAACAAGCATAAATCTCCACTAAACTCTAATTTTCAAAGTTATGTTTACTATTTCTTAGTAATAAAATTTGGAGGACCTATCTCACAATATGACCTTCAAGTCAGTTCTTAATGGCTTGCTGCTCTTCCTTTGCACTTTAAAACATATATAAAAACTGAAAGCTCCCTCCAAGGGCCACCTCACTGATGCAGCTGCAGGAAGCAGGCCAATGACCTCCCCAATACAGAGATTCCAAATGAGCACTCACCAACACCTTTAGAGCATTGCTTAAGTGGGGTTATGCTTGACCTAACCAGACAAACATCCCTTGCTTGCCTGGGATGCAAGACCATGAAAGAAAGAGCACAGACATGGCACATAAAGATGACTTGACCTCTTTGATTAGCTTGAGGACTGGGAAGGAACCATGAGGCAAGGAATGTGTGGCAGCATTGAAAAGCAGGAAAAAATTTCTCTCTGCTGACAGCAAGAAGAACTCAGAGCCCCACATCTTAAAACATAAGACTTAGCTTTTGTCAGCAGCTCAACTAAGCAGAGAGACACTTCCTCTAAGAACTCATGGCAGTAGAGCACTGAAGCCCATGGACACTGCACTTTCAGGCAGCTGAAGCCCACTCCAAGCTTCTCACTACAGAACTGGAGGCTGCTAGAGTTGGCTTGTTTAAGCATCTGCATTTGTAACAATTCATTAAAGAAACAGAAGGGGGTCAGTGCAACTATCTTCATAGAGAAGACATTCCATCATCCACACTGACTACTCTGTATATTTGGTACACATGTATCAATACATGATATTCTTACAACTGCACTGAGGCAGGTGCTATGAATATCCCCCTTGGCAGGGTAGGAACAAAATAGGAATGTTAAGTAACTTGCCTAGTTACTTAAGCTAACTTATAGCTGGTAAGCAGCAGGGCTGAATTTTACATGCAGCCATGGACCCCTTCACACCAATGTGAACCACAGGAAGCTCAAGCTGAGAAAAAGCGAGTTATAGGAAGTTTTGTCTTTGTTTCCCAAAATAATATTGACTACTCCTTAAAAAAATTACATATATTTCATTTCATCACAAATTGAACTAACTCCAACTCCATGTTTTCTCATTGTGCTTCAGATGATGGAAAACTTGGGACAAAGCTGAACATGAATTACAACACTTTAATTTTATTCTTGAGTAGAAAGAAACTCACATATCCAATTAGTTATAAAGCTACATTTCCAAATTTATTCATTATTTCTTGTAATGTCTTATCCATTAATGACAAAGTGCCAAAAAGTCTAAGTTATATGTGTGTGTAGAAGTATTTACATATATATTTTGACATGGGCAACTTGCTAACTTCTTAAATATGCGTTTTGGCTGAAGAAAAAGGAATGTAAAAGATATATGCAAGTTTAGCTCTGCCATCATGTTCTGTAAGATAATAACATGTTAAAACATTAATATAGAATCATTTCTATCAAATTCTGAACTTGCAGCAATCCTCTTCCCAGAAATAAAAAAAGACCATTTGTCCAGTTCATACATTAGAATATTAGAACCGGCCTAACCACAGCTTACTCAAACTTACCTCCATCCATTTTCCCAACTTCAAAAATTATTGCAATAGATTTTATAAGAAAGAAGTCAGAGAGACACAATTGAGAGTACATGTTTGCACACACATACTCATCTATCTATTTACAGGACCATGACTCATGCACACATGTACACATTCTCCTCCAAATTCACTTCACTGGGGCTGTCTTGATCCCTTCCGTTGCCACAAAGTAGATTCAGGCACATCTATCTGACATATTTTGCATGTATGTATGAAAACATTCAAGGCATGAGTCATTCCTAATGCAGAGGACAAGTCCTATGGTGCTTTATGACTCTACTTGTTCTCATTGGGCTTGGAATTGTGGGTCAAGTACAAGTTCCTAGGTTCAATCCTCAGGGCTGAACAAAACACACACACACACACACACACACACACACACACACACACACACACACACACACACACAGAGAGAGAGAGAGAGAGAGAGAGAGAGGAGAGAGAGAGAGGGAGAGAGACAGAGACAGAGACACAGAGAGACAGAGACAGAGACAGAGAGAGACACAGAGAGACAGAGAGACAGAGAGATATACTAGCCTTTTGTATCTGCTTCTGTACCCTAAGTAAAAGTATACTTGCTTCCTAGAGCTATCATAAAACAAACAGAAAATAAACTGTCCAGTAAGGGCAGTTATGAAAACAAACATCCACTCTCTCACAGCTCACAAGATAGAGTATCTGTAGAAACAGATATCTGTGTTCTCACTGCATTGGGGTTAAACCTTGAAGGGATTGGCAGCTCAACTTGAGTACATTCAGAAGTTTCTGCCAACGGATCTCAGAGGTGCCCCCTCATTCTAACTTCATCCGCTGTCATCGATGCTGTGCACACACATCTCTGGAGTCTCCTGATTTAATGCACTCACAGTTTGTCCTTTTCTAGGAATTCCTCTCTTTCAGATGGTATCATTTCCAGAGTCACATTCTGAAAGTCTGGGGCTGAAGACTTCAGCAGATGAATTTGAGGGACAATCTTATTATTCTTAAATCTTGGGGGCTGGAGAAAGGGTTCAGCAGTTAAAGGCACTTGCTGCTCTTTCAGAGGACCTGGAATCAGTTCCCTGAACCAACATGGCTGCCCACATCTATCTGAAACTAACACTGTCTTCTGACTTCTATTGGCACCAGTGCTCATGTTGCACATGGAAGTACACTATGGCTAATATTATAAAAAAACATTTTTTTAATTAAGATGATTTTAAATTCTTGATACATAAACCAAATTTCTCTATAAAAACCCTATCACAGCAGCTTAACACAGCGTTTGCTAGTTCAAATACACAACTTTTTGTTTTGAATTTACTTCCCTAGATGTGAAAAGAAGTGTTTTAAGGATGTAAAAGTAATAGCTGCTCAGAGCTCTGAGGCCATCAAATTTAAAATTAAATACCAATAAGAAATTGAATATTCTGTGGCTTTTCCTTCAAGATCCTAGACTTAACTGGACAACAGTCTCTTTAGACAGTCAACTTATCAGCACAGGCTATTTTTCATGTTTATTTTTAAGAATAATTTCACAATAATTTATTACCTGGCTTATGGAAACCATTTAGGAAGACATTATAACTGGATTAAATCTGGTTCTGGACTCATTTATCCATATACTGTACCAAGATGATTCCAGATTTATCAGACAGGAGGTTAATCTCAGAGACTCATGATAGTTTCTGAGAAAATTTTCATGTAAAGACTTTGGTTTACACATTCTATGAATTAATTCTGTAATTTAAGAAGAATCTGTAAAAGACAAAATAATTTGCCTGCTTGTTATCAAGTTGAGTCACAAGGCTGGTATCAAAAGAAAAAAAAAAGAGTTGTTAGTTGGGTCACCTCCTACATTATGTAGGTTATTTGTAATAACTTTTGGAAGGTGTTTAACTTATTATTATTTTCTCAGTTGGTGTTTACTACAGATTCAGAGACTAACTCATAAAGCTTGCTGGTCTTTAAACAAGTTACTGTAATGATTATTACTGTGCATTTCCTTCTCACAATACTTTGTTTCTTTTTAAAAAACAAGTTAAATTTATTAATTTTATTTTGTGTGTGACTGTTTTACTGGCATATATGTGTATGTACCACCTGTATGCCTGGGACACAAGGAAATTAACAGAAAGCATCAAATCCCTGAAGCTGGAGTTACAGTGGACTGTGAGCCACATGTGGGTACTGGTATCCTCTGTAATAGCAACAAGTGCTCTTAGCCACTGAGCCATCTCTCCATCCTCAATTTGTAGGAGTCTTTCTTGTCCCACCTACCAGCTCCCCAAAAAATCACATGGAAACTTCTTAGTAATTATGAAAGCTATGCTGATAGCTCAGGGTTGTTACTAACTAGCCCTTACAACTTAAATTGAACCATATTTTGATTGATCTATGTTCTATCAGGTGGCTTTTACCTCTATTCCATTTTTAATTAATTTATATTTAAATTAAAAAATCTTATTTTACATAACAATCCCATATCCCTCTCCCTTCCATCCTCCATTTCCCCCTCATCCACCTATCCCACACCCATGGGCTCCTCAGGGAGAATGAGGCCTCCCATAGGGATCATCAAAGTCTGTCACATCATTTGGAGCAGGGCCTAGGCCCTTCCCCATGTATCGGGGCTGAGAGAGTATCCCTCTATAGGGAAGGATCTCCCAAAACCCATTGGTACACTAGGGATAAATACTGGTTCCCCTGCCAAAGACCCCATAAACTGCCCAAATCTCCCAACTGACACTCACATTTAGGGGGCCTGGTTTGTTCTTATGCTGGGGTTCTGCCCACTAAATCCCCAGGGACCTGGAGGCAACTCAAACCATCCAGCATCTGCCACCGTTGGAGCCTTGGCCTCAAACCCACCAGGAGAGGTGAGCACTGACTGGGTCTTTTACTGTCTCCCCTTCCCAGACTCATTGGAGGATCCCAACCAGGGCATGTAGCCTCATCCTACCCACAAAATCCCCCAGAGACCTGGGGGCAGCACAAACCATCCAGGTCCTATTCCATTTTTTTGTGTCTGACTTATGTCACATTTGTGTGGCTTCCTCCTGAGTCTCTTCCCTTCTCCCCAGCATTCTCTTCGCCCCCCAAATCCTGCCTAGTGGCCATTCAGCTTTTATTAAACCAATCCAAGTAACAAATCTTCACAGTGTACAAAAAGATTATTCCACAACATCAATTATACTTTTATTATGGCTTTACATGAGTAAACCATTTCCAATAAATGTTACACAAATATTTAATAAATACAGATTCAAAAATTGAAATAATCTCTTTAGGGTCCAATAATAATATAAACACAAATAATTCCTTTCTAAAAGTACTTAATTCTGTTGAATCAGCTATTGATTCACAGTCCAGGCATGTCAGTTGAGTTTAGACTAGATACTGCTTAACTTTGTTCCTGGGAAATAACTGCCATTCTTAAAACACAAGTTCTATAAAATAAAACCTAGCAAGTGATAATGTGCTATTGGGAGACACCATAACCACACTCTTAATGGCTGGCTACAGGTGTGCTTAACCATGCCCGTCAGGGCGTGGTCAGGGGATGATCAGGATGATGAGTGGGAGGGTTCTTAAGGTGCAGGGACACATGGGAGCGCTTTCTCTCTCTCTCTCTCTAGGCATGCTCTGGCTTGCACTTGGCCGGTATTATTTGAATAAAGATATCTTAACCTATAAGCTCGTGTCACGTGACTCCACACTTGGTGCTCAACATGGGGCACTGTAGGAAGCCGGTTCCTACATTATAATGGTGCCTGAAGACACCAAGATGTGAATTACTTCACAGGCGCTGGGTAATCTCCATTCCTTTGATCTCTGCCTATCCCGTGGCTCATTTTTGCCTGAGGAGCTGAAGCCATTCTTAGGGTAACACGTCCCAGGCGGCTGGTCAGCCTTTATATAGGGATGGTTTTCTTGGTTTAGTGTCTCTGCTCAGTCTCCACTCTGGTAAAATGCATTAAAGCTTGTCTGCAGAAGGATCCGAGTGTCCTGCGTGTATTTCTTGCTGGCGAGGAATACAGAGCGGGCGCGGGACATATGGTGCCGAAACCCGGGAACATATGAACATCTCCAGCACTGCGGAGACCCCTTGGCTACAAGGCGGATTCAGAACTGCAGGATGGTAAATTCGGAGAGGTATGATTTTTCTGGACTTTGGCTTAGGAATGTTGCTATTGTGGGAGGTTAATATAGAGGCTTCTATGCTTTTACTAGGAGCTATTTTGACTTTTCTCACTGTTACAGCAATCTTAAAGAAGTCCAGAATTACATATCAGAAACCGAATGTAATGAGAGAAATTCGGAGAGGTATGATTTTTCTGGACTTTGGCTTGGGAATGTTGCTATTGTGGGAGGTTAATATAGAGGCTTCTATGCTTTTACTAGGAGCTATTTTGACTTTTCTCACTGTTACAGCAATCTTAAAGAAGTCCAGAATTACATATCAGAAACCGAATATGGTGAGAGATGGGGCGCGCCTAACAATAAAATATAAGAAAAAAGGACCTCCCGGAATGTCTACTGACAAGGGAGTGTATAAAGCTTTAAATCTTGATAGCTCTGATGACTCTAAAAGCTCAAGAGATAAAGTTTTAAAAGGAACAGCTCAGCTGGATGAGGGAGAGACAGAGAAGGAGGGAGAGAGAATGGGGAATAACCGGTCACACCCCGGTAAATTTAGGAGAGATGAGGACTCGAAACCTAGCCTCTGCCCTGCAATGAAACTGGAAGCCTTGGAGCTGAGCAGCTCAGACTCTGAGATTTTAGACTCTAACAAGGAAACAGAGCTAGAGGAGGAGCTGCCAAAAGTAAAAACAAATATGAGGCCATTGCCTGTTAATTCAGTGGGTGTACTTCTATCAGCACATCCACTAGTTGGTACCGACTCCTTCTTACCATCAGAGGAGTGGAGAAAATTGCAGATGGCTTTCCCAGTCTTTGATAGGGGAAAAGGCCATGCCTGCTATTCAACACTTCTTAAAGGCCTAGAATGCCAGGGGCTTTAAAGCCTCATTAACATTAACGCTGGGGGCCATACCGAGGCCAAGCGTCTCACCTCAAAACCTAAAAAACCAAAAGGAAATGGTAAAATGAAAAGATATCTTAACTGATCTTTGGAGAAGCCCGGATCCTATTCTCATAAGATCCAGGGGAGCGATATTGTGTTTTCTCACAGGATAAAGAAAATCCTCTATGGATCCCAGAAAGACTCACCCGAAGAGTCCCTTCAGACCTTCAAAAGTCGGAACTCCACCCTCTACCCCCGGGAGTTGAGAGCCGCTATTGTTATCCAGATTAACTTCTGCCCTTGGCGGAGAGATTGTCACTGCTTAAGGGGTGGGGGTGTTATTGTTTGATACAGCCGTTTGCAGATTGCTGTTATTTTTGGCTGGTCTGTGAGAAAAGGGGTGGGGGTGTAATTGTTTGATGCAGCCGCTTGCGGATTGCTGTTACTTTTGACTGGCATGTAAGCTCCAGGGCTCAAACCAAGAGATCACCCAAACGCTTATATTTTGGCTAAGCAATAGGCCGCCGGCCAGACAGCTCTTGCACACCCGGAGCCTAGGCTCACTGCACAGGGTAGAGTGTCTGGTCTGAGCAGCCCAAAGAGGGATGCTGAGCATAGGCATCGCACAGAGTTGCCTATTATGCAGGCTTCTCTGGGAGGTACGTTGACCTGCATAAGGGTTACCTGCCCTGAGAATTCCCTTTCCCAGAAAAACGGCAGAGGACAGGTCAAGAGCGCTTCGGGTCAAGCTAACAGCCTGAGGGCGACTCTTGTACACAGTCTTAATGTTTGATTTTGGGAAGGTTCAGCCTCTACCTCTATCCCTCAACATTTGGGTGACCTATTTGCTTATAAAAATATATAAAGCCTTTTCATTAATTAATAAAAAAAGGGGGATATGTAGGAAGCCGGTTCCTGCATTATAATGGTGCCTGAAGACACCAAGATGTGAATTACTTCACAGGCGCTGGGTAATCTCCATTCCTTTGATCTCTGCCTATCCCGTGGCTCATTTTTGCCTGAGGAGCTGAAGCCATTCTTAGGGTAACACGTCCCAGGCGGCTGGTCAGCCTTTATATAGGGATGGTTTTCTTGGTTTAGTGTCTCTGCTCAGTCTCCACTCTGGTAAAATGCATTAAAGCTTGTCTGCAGAAGGATCCGAGTGTCCTGCGTGTATTTCTTGCTGGCGAGGAATACAGAGCGGGCGCGGGACAGGGCACGAACCCACAACCCTGGGATTAAGAGTCCCATGCTCTACCGACTGAGCTAGCCGGGCTGGAAGTGAGAAAGTTGCTGGGATGCAGGTTTAACTCACCATTTAGCATGTAGCATAGCGGCAGGTCAGTGGGCAAAGTCGTGCATTTTTGTGCTGCAGTGGGTGGAGATACCTCAGTCTGCTGTGTCATAGAGACCCCAGGCACCTCCGCAGTTTGGGGCCAGGTGGCCTTTCCTGGTCTACTCTAAGTATAAAAGATAAATTTCTTTCTTTAATCTGTGAGCCTGAGACTAATTTTCCTTCCTCAAGTCTCTTTAGGAAAATCATAGTGCAAAATAGAGAGCTACCACAAAAAAAACAAAAGAAAGAATAAGAATAAAACAAAATAACAAAACAAAGCATCCATCTTTTACTGGGTTTTCATTTACTACAAATTAGGCTTGTTTAATGTGTCTGTATGCTTCACATTCCCAGTATTCTAAGTCAAAATTCAAACACAATATTGGTCTTCATGCATAACTAACAATAATGCAGAAATCTTTGCATGGAATGGAAGGGGAGAGAATCACCAATAGAATTTTCTAACATCCCATGTTCATACTTTATTTGCTTAACTGGATTTTCTCTGTAGTTTCTGAACTTCCTGAGTGAGGTAACCCAACCACAAAAAGAAAAACATGGTATGTACTCACTCATATATGAATTTTAGACATAGAGCAAAGGATTACCAGCCTACAATCCTCTTCACCAAAGAAATAGGAAACAAGAAGGATTCTAAGAGAAAAATGCATGGACCCCAGAGAATGGGAAGGGGCAGGCTCTCACAAGCTAATTGGGAGCATGAGGGTAGGGGACAGGGAGCTGCCAGAATGAGAGGAAAAGAAGAAGAGGAGAGAGGAGGAAATGGAGGACCAGAAATGTTGAGTTTGGGGAAGAATAGAGGAGAGCAGGATAAGAGATACCATATCAGAGGGAGCCATTATAGGTCCGAGGAGTGGTCTGGCACTAGGGAGATTTCCAGACACCTACAAGGATGACACAAACTGACAATCTAGGCAATGATGGAGGGGTTAACCTAAATTCCCTTCCCCAATAATGAGACTGATGACTACTTTTTATGCCATCCTAGAGCCCTCATCTATTGGCTAATGGAAGCAGAGGCAAACATCAACAGATATACACTGAACTGAACTCTGGAACCCATTTGCAGAGAGGGAGGAATGAAGATCAAAGGGGCTGGTGAAACCCACAGAATCAGCTGGCCTGAACAAGGTGGAGCACATGGACCCCAGACTGCTGTCTGGGAGGCCACCACAGGACTGATCCAGACCCCTGAAAATGGATGTCAATGAGGAGGCCTCCGTACTCTAGGGGGCCCCTGGTAGTGGATTATTATTTTTCCCTGATGTAAGAAGGGACTTTAAGAGCCCATCCCACATGAAGGGATGCACTCTTGGCCTGGACACATGCAGGAGGGCCTAGGCCCCGCCCAGGATGATGCAGGGGACTTTGGGGAGCCCCATCGAGGGCCCTACCCATCCTGGGGAGTGGAGGGTGGATGGGGTGGGGGGAAGGTGGGAAGTTGAGGGGGAGGGGAGGGAAAAGGGATTGACATGTGAAGCAAGCCTGTTCTGAATTTGAACTGATATTTTTTTTAATTAAAAAAGAATAAATCATAAAAAAGAAGTAGAAATTGATTTTGGGAGAAGAGTAACAACATAAGAAAATATTTCCTGGGAAATATTTATGAGGAAAAAGACAAAAAGAAATGCTTTTTATTTTCTAGGCAGTGGGGCACTTGGGAGGGAGAGGCAGAAGGATCTGTGAGAATCCAAGGCCAGCCTGGTCTACAAAGCAAGTTCCAGTACAGCCAGGGTGTTACACAGAGAAACCTTGCTTCAAAAAACTTACAAAAAAGAAAAAGAGTAAACAAAAGAAGAAAAAAAGTAAAAAGTGTGGTTTACTTAAAATCTGTAAATCAATCTTTTGAATCTTAGATTACACTAAATTATATTTATTTGGATAGATAGGAATTACAAAAATGTGTTTATAACATTTCACCTCTTTGTTGTCAATTGGAGCTCTCCAGAGCTGACTGTGCTTCCCATCACACTCCCTTCATTTGGTCTATCCAAGCCATTACTTCCTTCTGCACCCCATGTTAATAGTATAGATCCTTGTGAGAGCTTGCAGAGAATCTAGCAGAACTAGAAGGCAATTATACTCTATCCAACTTTGTGTTTCCAAGAAAATAGATGCCCTTGCACACTTTAAGCAAGAGGAAAGAGAATGAAGAATCCCTAACAGCCTCAACTCACTAGTGGTAAGGCACAGGGAGCATGTTGCATGAGAAAAAGCATTTAGCTTGGTAGGTACTGCAGGCCTGACAGAAACAGAAGCAGACACCATGGAACAAAGCTGCATGCCCAGTTTGCTTTTTCAAACAACCCAGGAACACCTGCCCCAGAGAGGTACATAGTGCAATAGACATCCACTTCAATCTTTAACCAAGAAACGTCCAATCTGATGGAGGCAATTCCTCTATCGAGGTTCCTTTTCTTAGGTGACTCAGTTTGTGTCACATTGACATAAACTAACCAGAACAGATTCTACTTGGAATTTTGCGTACTCAGTTTTCATAGCTTCCTTAAATCAAAGTGCATGTCTAAGCTCTGGAAATGCTCACAGGCACAACCCTTGCTCCATCCTCCTGTCCCTTACCTTTGCAACCAATCCCTCATAAGCATAGATCTGCACTGCAGTGGGACTGATTTGAAGATTAAAAATCTAGTGTCAAATCCTAGTTCTGCTACTACAATGATAATCTCTGTGAGCTCCACCCTCTCTGGATCAAGACTAATGTTTTTTACAAGAGATATGATATGAAATTAAATGAGATATGGCTGACTGGATAGGAACGTATTAAAGAACATAAAAAATAATGCTATTTAAGTAATGCTGTATACTTATCTACCTTGACATTTCCAGTGAGTATATTACAATCATTCTGTCATCATAATACTTGAGATGTCAGCAAATAGTTTCCCCACTTAGCAGCCAAAGAAAGTAAAGTTCAGCAGGATTTCGGCCTAAGAAATGTCAGGGTGGGGACTTGAATTAAGGATCCCTAACTCCATATCCCAAGATCTCTCACTGTCTGGTTTAAGACAAAGTTTTTTCCCTTCAAACACAATGAAGAGTTGAAAACCTTTCAACAATGCAATGTATCCTGTGTTGATAAAAGCATCTATAAATTGAGGGTACAATATCAGGCCTGCTGTCCTGAGCAGTGGTGCTATGGGAGAAGAGAATGGAAACAAAAACATTCTGAACTTGTGAGTATAAATGCCTATGATTAAGCTCAGCATACTAGCATCTTCATGACAAGTGATGCCCTGTGAACGAGAGACATACATAAAGACAAGCCAGGAAATAGGCATGTTGAAGGCCTGCCCTGGGAAGCACTTCACAGCCCAACTCTCAACACAGTATTTTATTGTTACAGTACTTTAGTACCTTTAAGTTTTAATTTGAAATGGATTTTTAATTTAGTTCAAATAGGTATGGAATACCTAATGAATAGCTAAAGATCTTATGGGATCAGAATAAAGATGCCGGTTAATAAAGTTTAATGATTATTTATGGGGCTGTTTAGAAACTGAGAAAATGTGTTTAAATAAGTATTTGAGAGAGCTCATTGTATTTATAAAAGTGAGTGTAGTGAAGAGATATTGATGCTGCCTAAAAGCATTCTGATGCAGTAATGTAGGTGGTGATCAGATCCTGGAAAACAAAGTCCATGTTCTTACTGATGCAAATTCCACTTTGCTAGTTCACAAGAGATTAGCCACCTAAACAGCTAACAGATCCCACCATGAAGCTTCTCCAGCTCTGCTACTCAATTCCACTGAGTTTAATAATTGTACAGAAGACATCAGCCATGAACTCTTCAAACACATGCAAAATGGTGACTGGCTGTTTTAGGACCTAGCTATTAATAATTTCATCATAGTCATTACTACCAGCAAACACAAATATTTTTGTTACCTATTATTCAGATGACACTGTACCTACTTATATAAATATGGTTAAAATAAAGGTACTAGCAATTATTTTTGTTCTTTTAACTAATCTCTAAGTCTCATTTGACTTGTTATTTTCACACCCTCCTGCTAGGTACCAAGAGAACACTTGAAAATTTTTCACATAAATGATCTTCAATATAAGAAAGAAAAGGTCACTGATAATCTAGTTGACAATTTTACCTGTGAATATGATTATGGTTTTAACAGTTGACTTCAAGTCAGTGTCCATTGGCTTAGTCAACACCTTGATGTGCAAGTTGTTAATGATTTTAAATTTCTGCCTCTCTTAACAAGTTATAAAGATTCACTGAGGCAGTGCATCTAAATACTTAAAAAGTATCAGCATTAAAGTTGATGCAGACAATGAGGTGATTGTTAGGATTAGGAAATATGAACATGAAAGAAAACATTACTGACCAGATGGCATGTTTGTTATCAGATTATTCAATCACTAAGTTCTTAGAAGTTCAAGAAAGAGAGAAATTGATGGGATGCAGAGTGACTGAAGAAATATTGGTAAAAATATTCTAAGAAGCAATTCTCAACCTGTGAGTCACAATCCCTTTGGAAGTTGAAAGAGCCTGTCATAGGAGTCACCTAAGACCATTGGAAAACACTGACATTTAGATTATGATTAATAACAGTAGCAAAATTACAGTTGTGAAGTAGCATCCAAAAATAATTTTGTGGTTGGGGGCCACCACACCATGAAGAACTTCAACTGTATTGAAGGGTAGAAGTATTAGGAAGGTTGAAAACCAGTGCTCTAAAGGGTTGGTACAGCATTGTCAAATAGATGAGATAATGGACTTTGGAAGATCCAATTCTAAAGCCACATAAATGGTATAGTAATAGACAGAATTGTTTTAGAAGATAACATAAGTTTGGCATTTTCACAAACACAATAGAAAAAATTCTTTGGAAACCAGAAAATAAACATGTCTTCATTAGTGTATTCAATATATCAAAGATTCATATATATTTGATTACACTGTTGTAGAGAGCTGCAGAAAACCGCACCCAAAAGATGGCGCTGGTTTCCGCCTTCCGCCAGCCCGACGGCGAGCGCTCTCTGTGGTAAACAACTCCAAATATGGTAGAGGTCATGTATCCTCTTAATTCTGCTTGGAGACAACCTATCCTGGCGTGCCACGTAGGGTTAGGTGATTGGTAGATGTAGACTATATCAGGCCCCGTCTCCCTCGGCCTGGGGCCGCCGCCTCCATTATACATTGTACAAAGAAAAGAGGTTCCCGATTAAACTGTGTTTGAAGAAGATTCCTCGGTGTGGCGTCTTTCTTGCTGGTCAAGGGTGGACGCCGCAAGTGGTGGCCCGTACGGGGAATTCAGAACTTCTCACAGTCGGGGCGGCGCCGGTAAGTTCCCAAGGTAAGTGGAACTGTAAAGTCCGCGGTGAATGCGGAGATAGGTCTCCGGTAAAGGAGCACCAAGGTCCTCAGGAAAGAGGAGATAGGTCTCAGTAAAAGAGTACCAAAGCCCTCGGGGAAGAGGCAGTAAAGTCTCCGGAAAGGAGCAACACTGTTCGCGACAAAAGCGAACCGAAAGTAAAAAACCTTCGCTTCTGCTTTAATTTGCAGAGTGAAAGTAAGTTAATGGACCCCGCTATTATAGTGGTAATTTGGTTGCTTTTTAATATCACAGTGTGGGCTTTTGTTTTCTGGTGGTGTTATCCGACTTGCACACCTTCGGAGCGCGCTAACTAAGACAAAAGCACAATGGGATCGTCACAATCACATCCAATTTTTCTGGCTCTTCAAGAGCTACTTCATTCTAACAATTTAAGGTTAACTAAAGCCACATTACAGAGGTTCCTGAGTGAATGCGACACCATTGCACCCTGGTTTGCAGCCTCGGGCAATCTCACTGTGGATAGTTGGGATAAATTAGGGAAAGACCTGGATTTTGCCTGGGAGCAAGGAGCGTTGAAGCCGAGTGTTCGCCCGGTTTGGCGCCTGGTGCGCAGCTGTCTAGAGGACAAAGGGGGAAATAAGAAAGCTATAGCAAATGGACAGGCTGCCCTTGAAATGCTCCAAGAAGAAAGGTCAGAACAGTCAGAAAGTGAGAGAACAAAGGAGAAACAGAAAAGGGATAAGAAGCGAGTCTATCCTTCTCTAGGAAGGTTGAGGAAGGAATTAAAAGAACCAGGAGAGGATTCAGAATCAGAGGAGGATATATGTGAGGATGAGGACATCATGGAGGAAGAGGAGGAAGAGATTATTGAGCTCATGGAAAAACATTCATTAAAAGTATCAGAAAAACAGCGTCCTAAAATGGCGACTGTAAAGCAAGGGCACCGCCCTATCGCTCCTCCCCCCTACTGCTCGAAAGAGGAAGTAGGAGGTCCTGGTTGCTCCACCTTCTGTCCGGAAGTGTGGCGTACGGTTCGCACTGAGTTTCGGGTTACTCGACCACTGGCTTATCCAGTTTTTACAGACGGTAACCAACAGAGATATCATGAACCAATTGACTTTAAAATAGTCAAAGCTCTGGCAGAATCGGTACGCACCTATGGGGTGACGGCAGCTTTTACAATTGCTCAGGTAGAGGCGCTCGGTCGCTACTGTATGACACCCAGTGATTGGACAAATTTGGTAAGAGCTTGCTTATCACCAGGACAATATTTGGATTGGAGAGCTTTTCAAATTGAGTTTGCCAATGATCAAGGTGCGATTAATCGTGCAGCTGGTGATCAATATTGGGATGTGGACATGCTTCTTGGTCAAGGACGTTTTGCACAGCAACAAACAGGATATCCTCCTCAAGTGTATGATCAGATTAATCAAATAGCCATTAGGGCTTGGAGGTCTCTGCCTAACAAAGGTGAGGTCAGTGGAAATCTTACAAAGATATTACAGGGTCCTATGGAACCCTTTTCAGACTTTGTGGCAAGAATGGTAGAAGCTGCAGGAAGAGTGTTTGGGGATCCAGATGCTGCTATGCCTTTGATCAAACAGCTGATTTATGAACAGTGTACAAAAGAGTGTAGAGCTGCAATAACTCCATATAAGGGTAAAGGCCTTGAAGTCTGGATGAAAGTCTGTAGGGAGTTAGGGGGTCCGCTGACTAATGCTGGACTAGCAGCTGCTGTGATGCAATTAACTAAGAAAGGTGGAGGTTCAGGAGCTTGCTTTAAATGCGGCAAGCAAGGGCATTTGAAAAAGCAATGCCCCGAGGGAGGAAACACTAAAGTCAATAACTTTGCTCCGCGCCCTAAGCAACCTGGCTTATGTCCTAGATGTAGAAAAGGAAATCATTGGGCTAAGGATTGTAGATCAGTAAAAGACATCAGTGGACAGCCTCTTGTTCAGGGGTATGGAGGAGCCCGTTCAAAAAACGGACGACGGGGCCCACGACCCCAGGGCCCACAAATATATGGGGCCATGGAGGATCAGAACCAGGAGCAGAGTCCCGAAACCTGGCCCTCTCTTCGTCATCCGAGGGACCGAGGAGAGCCACTACAGGCTCCGCGGGGCTGGACTTACGCTCCACCACCAGACTCGTATTAACTCCCAGAATGGGGGTCCAGCTTGTTGACACCGATTTTAAGGGACCCCTTGAGCCTGGCACAGTAGGTTTGCTTATAGGAAGATCATCTGCAGCATTGAAAGGTTTACGAGTACATCCTGGAGTTATAGATCCTGATTACATGGGTGTAGTAAAGATCATGGTAGAATCTCCTAGAGGGATTACAGCCATTTCTCCTGGAGACAGGATAGCACAGTTACTGCTTTTGCCAAGCTTGCATGACAAGTTTCCAGCACAAGCCAGAGAGAGAGGAGAGGGAAACTTTGGCTCCACTGGATCAAACTTAACTTTCCTAGCTTTAGACCTTGATCAACGTCCAACCCTTGAGTTAATAGTGAATGGTAAGAAAATCTTAGGCTTACTAGATTCTGGAGCTGATAAGAGCATCATAGCCACTAAAGATTGGCCCTCTGGCTGGCCTATACAGGTTTCTTCTCAAAGTTTACAAGGTTTAGGCTATGCTAAGGCTCCTGATATGAGTGCTAGACAATTGCCTTGGAAAGATCAGGAAGGGCATTCAGGGACCATGCAACCTTATGTGTTAGACTTACCAATTTCATTATGGGGAAGAGATTTGTTAAAGGATATGGGTTTTAAACTCACAAATGAATACTCAGAAACATCTCAAGGTATCATGAAACGAATGGGATACGTCCCAGGCCGAGGCCTCGGGAAACATCTGCAGGGTCGTACCAGTCCTATTATTCCACAACCGAGACCAAAGAATCTAGGTCTGGGTTTTTCCTAGGGGCCACTGAGGGAGGTATTCCTATTACCTGGAAAACAGAGGAGCCGGTATGGGTTCCTCAGTGGCCACTTTCCTCTGAAAAACTGGAAGCTGCTAAGACTCTAGTGCGGGAGCAGCTGGATCTGGGGCATATAAAATCCTCTGTATCTCCATGGAATACTCCTATTTTTGTCATTAAGAAAAAATCTGGTAAATGGAGACTGCTTCACGATCTTAGAGCTATTAATCAACAGATGCAAATTATGGGCCCTGTACAACGTGGTCTTCCACTTTTAACTTCTTTACCTGCATCATGGCCTATCATCTCTATAGATATTAAAGATTGCTTCTTTTCCATACCTTTGTGTGCCAAGGATTCAGGGCGTTTTGCGTTTACGCTGCCCTCTTGTAATCATGAACAACCTGATTTAAGGTATGAATGGATAGTGTTGCCACAGGGGATGGCCAATAGTCCTACTATGTGTCAGTTGTTTGTAGCAGAAGCAATTGCTCCTTTGAGAGTGGACTTTCCAAAGATTAGATGTGTTCATTATATGGATGATATTTTATTGGCTGCCAAAGATGATAAAACGCTTAATAAGGCATATACAAAATTGGTAAAATTGCTTGAGATGCATAATTTAGTCATAGCCTCAGAAAAGGTACAAAAGGACACTGTTGTTAACTATCTAGGGGCTAAGATTCTCCCTCATACAATTATTCCACAAAAGATAGAGATTAGAAAAGATAATTTAAAAACTCTTAATGATTTTCAAAAGTTGTTGGGAGATATAAATTGGATAAGATGTTATTTAAAATTACCAAATTATGAGTTGAAGCCATTGTATAATATTCTCAATGGTGATTCAGCATTAGATTCACCTAGGCAGTTAACTGCTGAAGCCAGAGAAGCTTTAAAGAAAGTGGAGACAGAATTACAAAATGCCAGCCTTAAACGGCTAATAGAAAATATGGATATTCTTTTGTGTGTGCTTCCAACATTCTCCCAGCCTACAGCTTTGCTGTGGCAAGATGGTCCGTTACTATGGATTTATTCTAAATCCTCCCCAGGAAAAACTATTGAATACTATCCTGCAGCGGTTGCTGACTTGGCTCAAAATGGGATACAGCAATGTATTCAATATTTTGGGAAACTACCAATTAAGATCATAATCCCTTATACTGCTCAACAAGTTAAGATACTTTGTGGAACTGTGGATGATTGGGCAATTCTTCAATGTGGATTTTCAGGAGAAATAGATAATCATTATCCAAAACACCCTCTAATGTCATTTTTTAAAGAACATCCAGTCATTTTTCCTAAAATGACTGCAGCAGCTCCTATTGCTGGAGCCGCAAATATTTTCACTGATGGATCCAAGACGGGCTGTGGAGCCTACATGATAGAGCATCAGGATCCAGTGCAATTTCAATATCAGCCTGGCTCCCCCCAGATTATTGAATGTAAAATTGTTCTTGAAGTGTTTAGAAATTGCCCGTTCTCCTTTAATCTGATTTCTGATTCGGCATATGTTGTGAATGCTGTTAAGGCCCTGGAGGTTGCAGGACCTATTAAACCTAATAGTACAGTTTGCAAACTCTTACAGGAGTTGCAAAAGTTGATCTGGCATCGCGATCAGAAATTTTTTATACAACATATTAGAGCTCATACCAACTTGCCTGGACCTCTATCAAAAGGCAATGAGATCGTAGATCTCTGTACTAGAGGGGAATATGTATTTTTCGCTTCCTCTATGGAACGAGCACAGCACTTTCACAAACAATTTCATGTATCTGCAAAAACTTTACAGCAAAGGTTTCAGCTATCTCGAGCAGAAGCTAGACAGATAGTATTGAATTGTCAACAGTGTATAACCTTCTTGCACCCCCCTAGCCTGGGGGTCAATCCCAGAGGGTTATTGCCCTTGAAGATCTGGCAAATGGACGTAACTCATTTTTCAGGATTTGGAACTCTTAAATATATCCATGTGTCTGTGGATACCTGTTCAGGCATCATCCATGCCACCCCTATGAGTGGGGAAAAGGCTCGCAATGTCATTGGACATTGCCTTGAGGCGTGGGCTGCCTGGGGAAAACCTCAGCAATTAAAGACTGACAATGGTCCTGCTTATACAGCTCAATCTTTTACCTCCTTCTGTAAACAGATGGAAGTCCAATTAAACCATGGCCTGCCTTATAATCCCCAAGGACAAGGAATAGTTGAAAGAGCCCATCGCACATTGAAAGAATGTTTATTAAAACAAAAAGGGGGAATAGGCCATGGTAGAACACCAAAGGAACAACTATCTTTGGCTCTCTTTACTCTGAATTTTTTAAATTTGGATTCTCAAGGCCTTTCTGCTGCCGATAGGCACCAGATTCGGGCACCTGCTCAGAAGGGCTATGTAAAATGGAAAGATATCCTTACGGGTCTATGGCATGGACCGGACCCGGTATTAGCATGGGCGAGAGGTTCTGTTTGTGTTTTCCCTCAGGATCAGCAAGACCCGGTGTGGATTCCAGAGAGACTAACGAGGAGGTGCAACAAACAAGATGAAGCCTCCGATATTGATCCTGCTGCTGATCTTGACAACACCGTGGCTGATCCAGGCCAGAGAACAAATCCTGTGGGCCATAGCGAAAGCGTGGCCAATTCCTTTGCCTGTTCATAGCACATCTAAAGTTTTGCCTGTTTTCTTTTCTACTAGTTGTGAATTGGGTTTGCCTTGTGTCAATTTAGATCCTGACACTGCCCAGTATTCAGCCACTAATATTTCTCTCAATGGAGCATTATGCTTCTCCCTTATTAATAATTCTAACCCATGCATTTGGTTGAAGAATGGTTCTATTGGCAATTGGCTTGATCCTCTTACTAATAACCAGATCTCGAGTGCTATGCTCACTGAAGCCCTGTCTCAGTTTAGTACAGGCGCTAGTTCTGGCTCTGGCACTGGTACAAATGGAACCAAAGATGTAAATATCACTACATTTCTGATGCTGATGGAGGGGCTCCGACCCTCAAATTCACGCTTTAGTCAAGAGAACTCCACTGCTCGACAAGTCTTGCCTTATTGTGCACCCAATCGAGGCTATCCACCTCATTGGACGCCTTGTCAGAGTCCGGATCACAAACTTAAGCAAATAGCTCCAGGTTTTGAATTTACTCCCCCTCTTGGCAAGTACCAGTATAACCTAACTCAGGGAGGTTCCCAAAGAACAGGCAGTAAAAATACCTGGCCATGGTTTCAATGGGTACTCTCCAACGAGCGTGGAGCATTTACTTCTCTTGAACCTTTTGCAGTTCTCCAGAATCTCTGCATAAGACTTCTTAATGTTTCTGGTACAAGGGATGAGAAGGGACCTTCTCTTAAGAATCTATCAATACATAAAGCTTTGAATAATCTCACTGTTCCAGCTAGCCCAGTATGCTTAAAAGCTCCTTTTTTCTTTCTGCTCTCTAATGCTACTGATGCTACCAAAGAAGTGATCTCGTGCAATTCGACTGATGTCTCCTGCATTGCTAGCCAATGTTGGAATGGTTCTGCTAATACAGCAGTAGTGATGAGGATTCCTATGTATGTTCCTATTCCAGTCAAAGTGGATACAGGAACGTTTCCCATTACGGAAATCATCAGAACCAAACGGGATTTTGGCATAACTGCAGCATTGGTTACTGCCATTACCCTTTCTGCAGCAGCGGCTACGACTGCCGCCGTTGCCATGGCTGCTCAGGTCCAATCAGCTGAGACAGTCAATGATATTGTGGAAAAAACAGCTACAACATTAACTACCTTGAGATCTATTGATGGCCACTTAAAAGCTGGCATTCTAACTGTGAACCAAAGAGTGGACCTGTTGCAGGAACAGGTGGATGATTTAGTAACCTTAACTTCCATAGGATGCATTCATTCCTTTTCTTCTTTGTGTATCACCTCCAGGATGGCCAATAATTTCACGGAGAACAGCAACCTGAGTTGGCAGTTGAGTGCCTACCTTCAGGGAAATTGGAGTCAACAGTTCGAGAACCTGACAGACACCCTGACACAACAGATTATTGCCGTGAATGCTACACGCCTGAGCCTGCCCACTGTTAATACCCTCTTAACTACCCTTAAGCGAGCCTTTAGTTTAGTTAAGGAATGGGCTGGAATAGGGGTTATGTTTTCCATGATGCTGTTAGCCATTTTTGTTTGCTTGTGGTGCCTATGCAGGATCAGGAAGTCGCAAAAATCCCAAGCTGCTATGTTGGTACAGGCCTTTGCTGCTGTGGAAGCAGGACAGTCCCCTCAAGCATGGTTATCCATGCTGACAGACAAATAGATGTCTGTCTCGCCCTTGCTGAGTGAGTAATGCGTATCTGAATCAGTCATGCTCAATGACGGGCACCTACCCTCATGCTGAGCGAATAAGCATACATGTGTTCCCTTCAACCTAAGACATGAGCCTGTGAGGGCGACACAGTGACTCTTTGACGGGTAAGATAGGGACACTGGGGTTGAACCTAAGACAGAGATGACTGAAATCTGACAACAGATAGATACTGCTACTCCTATAATATTAAAACAAAAAGGGGGAACTGTAGAGAGCTGCAGAAAACCGCACCCAAAAGATGGCGCTGGTTTCCGCCTTCCGCCAGCCCGACGGCGAGCGCTCTCTGTGGTAAACAACTCCAAATATGGTAGAGGTCATGTATCCTCTTAATTCTGCTTGGAGACAACCTATCCTGGCGTGCCACGTAGGGTTAGGTGATTGGTAGATGTAGACTATATCAGGCCCCGTCTCCCTCGGCCTGGGGCCGCCACCTCCATTATACATTGTACAAAGAAAAGAGGTTCCCGATTAAACTGTGTTTGAAGAAGATTCCTCGGTGTGGCGTCTTTCTTGCTGGTCAAGGGTGGACGCCGCACACTGTAATCCAATGGATAATAGGAAAAATCAACCTAAGAGAAACATAAGAGTAAAGGTTTCCAATATTTGTTAAATGTACTAAATAAAAAGAAATTAAATACACTAGCTATACCACATAAATTGTAATACAGTTTCTAAATTCACATTAAGTATGTATCAATAACAGGTTATGCAACCAGAATTAAATCTGATTTGAAGGTGAGATATAATTACCACTTCAAACTAGAGACTCTAGAGCAAAAAGGACAAATACTGGAAAAACATTGCTAAACATATGGATACTGTAGTATCTGCTCAAATCATTGTGTATATCCACATGTAATAGCATGGGAGGAAAGTTTAAGTATTTGGAAAAGTTCCAATTTCTTATAAAATGGCTGATAATATTAAGAAGATTGTCTAAATTACAAAGCTCATTGCAATCCCTAGAACAGACACTGGGAAAACAAAAGCATTGAGATAAAATTAAGTAATTGCTATACTAAGATCTATTTGTACAACCCTTTTAGTTTCCTTTTAGTCGCTGTGAGAAAACTCTGACCAGAAGCCACTTTTGAGAGGGAAAGCTTCATTTGACACAGCATCTATCCCCAGGGGAACTCAGGGTAAGAAATCAAGGTAGGAATCTGAACCACAGAGGAATGCTGACACAGCTTGCTGGGTTGCTCAGACTCATGCTTACCTAGCTTTTTATATACCCTAGGGACTTAACACCTGCCTAGGGAATGCTGTCCTCAGTGGACTAGTCCCTCATTAAAACAATTAAGAAAAAGAAATTTTGGAATATTTTATTTAAAACACAACTGTATTATCTACAATAAATATAATCTAGAAACAATAACACAGGAATGATTTTAAAAGTAGTGTGTATGTGTTGTACAATTTCTGCCATGTAAATGGTATGAATGAATGGATGACTGTAGTCTGCATATCTTTTGCTTTATGTCTGGTATCCACTTATGAGTGAGTACATTTATTTCATTGGTCCACTGTCTGTTTTTATGCCAATACCAGACTGTTTTAATTACTATAGCTCTATAGTAGAGCTTGAAGTTAGGGAGGGTCAGCCTTCAATCCACCCCAGAGAAACTAGAGAAACTAGAGAAACTAGAACTCTCTTCCAGAAACAGATGGAAGCAGATGCAGAAGTCCACAATTAACCATTCATCCAAACTCCTGGAGTACAATCAAAGTGAGGGAGGAGCGATAATATGAACAAAGGAGTCAAGACCATGATGGGGAAACCCACAGAATCAACTGATCTGAGCTAGTGAGAGATCCCTGACTCTGGTCTGACAAATGGAGAATCTGTATTAGACTGAATTAGACTCCCTTAATATAGGTAACAATGGTGCAGCTGGGGCAATATAAGACCACTGGCAGTGGTCCAAGATCTAACTTCAATACACAAACTGACTTACTGGAGCCTATTCTATATGGAGAGATACCTTGCCCAGCCTAGACACAGGGGTGTCTTGGTCCTGCCTCAAGGAGATGATGGGACAGACTTAGTAGACTTTGCCTAGTAAAAGTCTCAGGATTGGTGCACCTCAGGTCTAGGGGAGCCTGTGCTGAGTTGACTGGTCAGCTGCAGCTGAAGAAGTTCGGTATGCCTGGAGGCCCTCCAAAGGCCTTTGCTACATACTGCATTCCTCTATTATCAGTAAAGTACATCCAGAGCCTGCCAGCTAACTTCTGATTGGTTCCTTACCACATTGAGGGTATCTGGCAGTTTCTTGCTTGTAATTAGGGAAAGGTTCGGCAATGTCAGGGGGCTCAGCACATCCTGCTGAGTCGGGGGCCTACATCTTGCTAGGTCTTTTCTTCAGCCTGTCTTGGCTGCCAAAGCAGTGGGCTGGGTGAGGGGCTGGGCCCTTCACTTGTGATTTTGCTTACTTTTTAAATACAGGTTAGGAAAATTGAAAACACAATGCTTTAAAGAACAAATACTTCATGAACTGTTTAAATAAGTAAAGCTAAGCTTATACGGTTCAGTATAATATTCTGAAGTTTCTCAGTGGCAGAATACATTGTCCAACTTTCCTATAAACATATGCTTGTCTGAGAACCATTCTCGAACTCACAAAGATCTGCCTGCCTCTGCCTCCCGAGTGCTGGGATTAAAGTCGAGCGCCACCAACACCCAGCTGAAAACTGTTTTATAAAAGCTGTTCAAGAAAGAATTTATACAGGGAAGGAACTCCACATTAGTTAAGAAAGTAGATGGAACACAAATGCACATTTAACAGTGTATAGTCAAACAGAAGCCAAGTGTTTACTAAGGACCTCTCAACATCATAACACAAGAGAAATTATGCAGTCTTTTTGTGCACATATTCATCATGAGGAATTATACACCTTAAGAAAAGTGGTGAAATTCAAAGAAAAAGGACAAGTCTTTAATCTCATCACTCAACAAGCTAAGTCAAGCAGATCTCTGTGAGTTCAAGGACAGCCAGAGCTACTTAATGAGCCCCTATATCAAGAAGACAATAATGGAGCAGTGGTGGAATATGTCTTTAATCACAGCACTTGGAAGGCAGAGGCAGGAGGATCTCTAAGTTGGAGGCCAGTTTGGTCTAAAAGCAAGTTCCAGGACAGCTTGGGCTACACAGAGAAACCCTGTTTTGAAAAACTAAACCAAAAAAAAACAAAAACAAAAAACAAACAAACAAAAAAAACAAAGAAAAAGAAAGAAAGGAGGAAGAATGGGAGGAGGTGAGAGGAGGGTGTTTAGGTAGAAGTCCTACAGGCCACTATATCTATACAAAGAGGTTAGGATATTTGGTAGTCCTAGTCCAAACCCTGCCTTCATGGTGCCAAGACACAGGCCCTTCCCCTGGAGTTGCCTTAGTCCAGACTCTGCCCCTAAAAAGCCTTATTGGTGCCTCCACCCACAGAGGGCATTTAAAGCCCCCAGGTTCCAGGTATTCTGCTCCCCTGGGGCTATCCAGGAATGCTTTGCTCAGTTAAACCTGGATTTATTAATTTGGTCTGATTGGCTTTTATCAGTGGCAGCAGGTTTCCATGTACCTCTTCACTAACTTGGATTTTTAAACTTATTTTTAAACTTAACAGAGGGGACAGAGGGTAATACAAACAACAACAAAGGTAATACATTAACTTTAGGAAATTGAAGTAGTTGTATAGACAATGGTTTTATGTGGACTCTGTGTCTGCATTAAGTGTGGGGAGGAATAGCACACTTGCTGACTTCCTTAAAGTCATTGCACTCAGTTTAGGTCTTTTCAGGTGGGCCTGAAATCCATTGTGAAATCTGCAAAATGTCTTAGGACTACTGCAAGTGAGGTTCCACAGTCTGTGAACTAAGTCTCAGTTGACTAAATACCACAGTTCCTATGGCTCAAATCTTCCACACAAACAGTCTGCTTCCTCTCCCCTATCACTGGAATAATCAGACTCTGACAGAAACTTGCTCTTTTATTTATTGATTAACTTCTGTGCACAAAGTGAAAGGCTCTGTTTTGTTTTCACAGGCTTATATAAATTCTGCCAGGTATTATCTTCCCAATTTTACAGATGAAAAAGACTCATGAAGACACATGACTCGGCCAAGGTCACACAGGGCAATAGAAAGCTGCTGTCTACCAAGCTTAGTCTGTCATACAGCAACATCAATTGACATCCACCTACCAGTCGCCAAAGTGTGGCTCAGTATACAGAGAAGCCAGGCTTCGGTCTGGTCTGAGGTTGGCCTCTTGCTGTGTATCAGTATACCCTCTTTTGAAACAGGATACTGTGTGTGTGGAAAATGACAGTCAAATTCCCTGGGAGAGAGACCATCCTGATAACCAGACAAAATTACAAGATGCTTTGTATCTATGCAATGAACTGGTTCAAATACCCCTGTATTAAGGAAAAGACTGTCTTCTTTCAAGTCATAAACAACCTATATAGAACCACTTTCCAGAGCTATTCTGGTATTGTTTCAAAATTCCAGAATCTTCTCTTTGAATCATTTTCTTCTGGATATTTCCAGGTTACAATGCATAAAAATATTATAAGTGAGAGCACATTACACAGGTGGCACCTACCCTACTTTCCTCACAGCTCTCTCTGGAGCCTGGATCCTCAGTGTCCTGAGCTGCTATTCCATCTTAACTGGGCAACCAGACTCTGCTGAATCATTAGGCTCAGGCAGAGAGGCCCAGATCCTCCAGCCTATCACAGAGCTTCTGGCACTTTCTAAAGTCAAGCTTCTGAAAGTCCAACTTGAAGCACCCAGACAAGCCCTTTGCATTTTCCTGGTTCATGTGAACTGCAAGAGATAATGAAATGTTTATTGTTTCAAGCCATGTGGCTTTAGGACAATACAACAGTTGTAGAAGCCGAGGATGCTGTTTACTGCTGGGACAAGTATTTACCCCCATGCCTCCCAGCCCTCCCATGTCTCCACAAGCTACACTTCCCAGGAACATTGGGTGACTCAGTTTATTACTCAAAAGGGATCAGAAGTGGGAGCTGATAAGATAGTTCAACTGAGTCCAAAGCTACACAGAGAAACCCTGTCTCGAAACCCCTCCCCCCAAAAAAGAAAAGATAGTTCAATTGATAAAATGTTTGTCCTATGTCTTGGTTAGGGTGTCTATGTCTGTGAAGAGATACCATGACCACAGCAACTCTGAAGTGACTTACAGTTTCAGAGGTTTCATACACTATCATCTTGGTGGGACATGGCAGGATGCAGGCAGAAATGATACTGGAACTGAGAGTCCTATATTTTGCTCAGCAGGCAACAAGAAGTGAACCGAACCACTGGGCATGACTTGAGCATATATGATGCTTCAAAGCCCATCCCCACAGTGACACACACTCTGTAACAAGGCCATACCTACTCCAACAATGCCACACCTTCTAATAGTGCCACTCACTCTGAGCTTATGGGGGCCAATTACATTCAAATTCATGCTACCATATCCTTCAAGGATAAAGACCTGAATATACACTCCAGCACCCACATAGAAAGCCAGATGTGGTGGTATGCATTTGTAATCTGGGCATCAGGGAGGTAATTCAGGCAGACACCTGGGGCTCACTGGCCAAGCCAGTCTAGCCTAATCAGCCAGAGCAGGTCAAGTTTAGAAACCTTGTCTCAACAAAGAGGGTGGAGAGTACAGAGCTCCTGAAGGAGGAGCCAGGGGTTGACTGCTAGCCTCTGCATGCACCTCCATATGCACATACACATGCGCACGCGCATGTGCATGCACATACACACACACACACACACACACACACACACACACACACACACACACACACTGAGAAAAGGGAAATTCTTCTTTGTTCTGTTTTAGACAAACCCTGCTATAGAGCTAACTACTCATTTCTTCTACTCAGACTTTCAAAGTTCCAAGTCAAAATCCCTGACTCCTTAACCAGAAATTCCCTTCCTCCACCAGATACACTTCAGCTTTGTCTGTTGATCGTCCATCCACAGAGGATCCGAGGTCTGTCCTCTCACACAGGTAGCCCTATACTCCAGCTAAAGTCACCAGTTTGGTGCTTGTGTTCTTTTCATGACAGAACCATTTGTTTTTGAAAGTACAGATGTTCAGCAACTCCTTGCATGGCCAGAGCTTTATAGATGAGATGGAGAGGGTCCCTGCAGGACTTGCCCTGGAGTCTCCCCTCCACTTATGTTGATTCCACTTTGTGTCACAATGAGCAGTCTCTATATGATGGGATCTAAGGGCCTCTTTACAAACAGAGCTGGCACGGCTGGGCTTACAGAGCAGCCAAGAGCATTCCTGCAAATGGTGGAAATAAACAAGCTACACAGCCACTCTGAAGCCAGCAATGTAAAACGGCTCTGCGTGTCACCCAGAACTAGACCTAGCAGGCTCAAGAAAATTAGATTTATCTGTTTAATCTCATATAACTAGTGAGAGTCTTTTTGTCTAAGACAGTGTAGTTTGGGGACAAAGTAACCAATTAGTTGGTATAATTCAGAGCAGGGACAGTTATCAAAAATGCAAATACGAAGCAACAGAAGTTGTCAATGGCCGTGCATGTCTGCCCAGACCTGTAATGTCATATTCTTTGGAGTGCAGGTGGAAGGATTACTTGAGTCCAGGGATATGTCTTAAGCAACATAGCAAGTCCTCTGTAAAAGAAAAAGCAAGAAAGAAGAACAGAAAATAATTTATCTTTATAGGTCAGAAAAAAAAATCCTTGGGCAAAACCCAGACCAGATGTATTTCCATTGATGATAATCTCAGGTTGGCACCAGTCCTGCCCTTTTCATTACTCTATCTCAGTATGATCTTAAATGTCTGCTTCCATCTTAATGAAGGAGGTTTCTATGTTCCTTATTAATCTTCCTGAATTATACCCACTCATCTTCATAGCAGAAAAGCCATAGTTGGCAAAAAGTAATTTAATTTGCATATTTTATTTAAATGCTGAACATGTATTTATGTGTATTCTTACTTGGTAAACTCCTCAGATCTAATCTGAGTTAACACTTCCTCTGTGGGAGTTCTGGGCCCAGTGAAGGGGGCAGTTCAAAGGGTCAGTGTGATGAGGGCCTTTATGGGCTGGCTCCCATGTCTGAATACATGACGCAAGTGACCAGTTATTGCCCCTATTCATAAAGATGCTGTATGGGATGGAACAGGAACCAGAAATGTTCCCCAGACGCCTTTCATTTGCACTCAGAACTGGAAACCACAGGCTGGAAGAACACATAAACACACACAGGGGCTGGCATTGGGAAAGACTCACTTCCTGTTGGTGGGAGGTCTTGAAATTTGGATGAAGTTTACTTTAAGCCTAAAAGAAGCCATGAGACATCCTCTAATAAGGGTGCAGGAGAATGGAGTGAAGGAGCGCTGAAGGTACAGGACTGTGGGGGTGCAGAGAGTTAGGAACATGGGGTGCAAGGGCAGGCAGCTGCAGGATTATGGAATCCGGTAATATGGAGGTGCAGGAGCACAGGTACAGAATATGGGGATGCAAGCAGAATAAAAATATGGAGGAAAAACAGCATGAGGATACAGAACTATTGGTGTAGGAATGTGGGGTAGAGGAATTGTGGAGTGCAGGAATGTGGGGTACAGGAGTGTTTTCTGGGTAGGAGCATGGGAAGGCTTTCTGAAGCAGTTCTAACTTGCTGTAAACTATCTAAGTGATATTAATTTTCAGCTGCCTCCAAAAGTTATCCAGACTCTCTACATTGTCACCTCCCTAATGCAAACCATCATCCTTTCTGCCAGGCAAAATATACGTGTTCCTTGTTTCCTAGCTCTTTTTAACACAAACAGCCCTTTACTATTCACACCCACGGTTCCCTCTGCCGTGAAAAACACTGCAGTTCAGTAGAATCTGTGCATTCCCTAAGGTGTGATGGATGTGCAATGGGTCTGCAATGGAAGTGTTTAACCTAATACACAAGACCCTGCAGTATTAAGCACTGACCTTCATCTAGCCTCACCTTATGCTGACTTTATTGCCCCTTGCTGTTGCATGGGCATCCCGCTCATGTCCTTCCTTCTGTTCCTATGCACACTGGACTGTGTTTTTTTGTTTGTTTGTTTGTTTTGTTTTGTTTTGTTTTTTCATTGTCTTTGTAGAAACAATTCTCCCTGGTAGTATATTTTGAAACATTGCTTTTCAGTTCATCATAAGACATATTATAAATCCTAAAATTCACCAGAAAAACAAGTTCCATCATTTTGGCTGAATTTAAGCAAGCTTTTATTTAAAATATTAAATACTGGCCAAGATGGAACTTTGGTCAGGACCATTACCTGGAAACTTTCCAGGTAAGTGGCCCTGTGACACATGTTAGCAGAGCTTATATGGGCAAAACCAATAGGCCACCATATATTCTCAAGAGGCTTTGCTGTTAGTTCCTAAGAACTCCAACTCCCAGAATCCCAGGAAGTTACCAGGTCCTCAGAAGGTGTTAACTTTTAAGAACTACAATTCCTAGAATCACAGAAAGCTATCTGATCATTGGGCAGGTGGGGCTTATAGGTTAACTCAGGTCTAACACTATGCTATTCTTTTATGGTTCAAATTTGAACTAAAATGCCTTTTTTTCACACAGGTGTTTCCCAATTACTTGAGGAACCTCTAATATGGTCTCAGTGACAAAAATGTCTCTCTTTTGTATCATGAGATTTCAGGAATCCAACTTGCTAGACAAACAAGTAAGTGAGAATGGAAACTATTTTCTGCCCTTTCCTATGGTACATAACACATGACTGACAAGGCTAGTTAAAGGAAAATAATAAATATCAGAGAAAGAAGGAGAATCAAGGAAAGGGGAGAGAGGGGGTAAGGGAGAAGGAAGGGAACTAGAGGGAAAGGAGAGGAGAGAAAGGCAGAGAGAAGGCAGTAATGATATGGAAGAGGGGGAGGGAGAGAGGATGGTAGGAAACTGATAATGTTCTCTGTTGCCCCAACAATGATCTCAGAAGAATAACACCGCATTTTGATGGAGGATGCCCTTTTGTATACTCTGAGTATATGTTTCTCTTATTGGTCAATGAATAAAGTTGTTTTAGCCAATAGACAGGCAGGATTTAGCCAGGACAGAAATCCAAACAGGGATAGAGAAAGGTAGTAGACAGAGTCAGGGAGATACCACGTAGCAGCTGAGGAAGCAACAGGTCTGGGCATCACAGGTAAGTCAAGTTACATGGAGATACACAGATTAGTAGAAATGGGTTAATAATTAAGACAGAGCTAGGCGATAAGAAGCTTGAGCCATCGGCCAAACAGTTTGTAGTCAATAGAAGCTTCAGTGTGTTTATTTGGGACTAAATGGCTGTGGGACCAGGTAGAACAGAAACTTCTGTCTACAACCTTTGGAACAAGAAGCAGACTAAGCATCGGGATGAAGCTTAATTTATATTCACATCTCTCTTGCACCTTCTGATTTTTTCTCCCTTTCTCCCTTTTTTGTTTTCCTCAAGAATTTAGTTTTAATATGAAGATCTGCTTAACCAAGTAACTAATAAATGAAATGTATTGAAGGTGTGTGATAATGAATTCACTAGACCCAGGATAAATGATGAAATGGGTGTTTTATTGGGGAACAACTTACATAGATAATAATAAAGAATGTCGGAAGTCTTTCTCTGCCCTTAGGATCTGATCCACAATCCAAGAAAAAGATAGGGAGAGAGAGAGCAATCCCCACCTCACGCTTCCCTTTTTCCTTTCTGTCTGCATTTGAAGTCATGCCCAATGGGGTGTGGCCACTAACACAAATACAAGGTCAAGGATAGATGCCACTACATTGTATCAACAAGAACAGTGCTAATTTTATTGACAGAATAATACTCTTTTAATATACCTATTAATGGACTGCAATAATGGAGAGGAGAACAATATTTTATAAGCAGCTGCAGGAAGCCTAGAGCATAAGCATTTAGCTCTCTTTCTTTTATATTAATTTTCAATGAAAGAATGGAGTCTATGGAAGCCTGTTAATTCCCCAAATACAACAACAGAACTACAAAGGTAGTGAACACATCTGTGTGGCCCTCCACAGGCCTCTCTAGTCCTCCCCAACTCTCCCTAACCATCCTTATCCCTCCCAGCCCTCCATAGCCCTCTGTAGCTTCCCATAGCCCTCCATAGGCCCCATAACCCTCCACAGCTCCCCTATACATCACTTACAATATAGTAGCAACTGAATTTGAGGACCTTCAACTCTCTCACATCTGATAGTATCTGAAGTGCTTTAATTTTATATTCTTTCTTTCATAGCAGATTTCAGGCATCACTTAATTGTGTGTAGGGGAATAAAAGATTATGCACATTATCAATTTCTGTCTCTTGTCTCATAACCTTTTGAAAATTGCATTCATTCATCCATTCCATAAACGTCTGGTTCTGGGAATATGATTTTAAACTGCATTCAGAAAATTAATATTATTAATCATAAAGACATTTTCTTAATATTCTGAAGTTTGTTATACTCCATTTCTTTCTGAACTTTGGAATTAAGATCCATTAGGCAATACCTAGACTGAAATTGTATGTGGATAAAATGAGAGAGGCTCTATTTGCCACTGCACTGAGGAGAATAAAACAAACCCAACTGCTAGAGTAGGTGTCTTAGCCAACAACATTATAATAGGCAAGGAAAAATAAGAATGCTTTAATATCTGTAAAATATAGTAAGATAATATCACAAATATATCTAATGTTAACTGTGTGCAGACTCATAGATGTTAGATTCCTATTGCTGTAGTAGCTCTGTGCCTTACAAAGTGTGGTTAATGTCACACTGTCCAACCTGCAATCAACTCCAGCCTTCCCACTTTTTACCTCATTTTCCTCCCACACAAACACTGCAAGTGGCTTTTTGAATTTCTAATTTTTATTTTTCATTTTATTTAATATCCATATATGCATATTGAGTTTTGAACAAATTGTGGTTGTTTGAATGAGAATGCCACTTATATATTTAAATATTCTGTCCCCAATTGGTGAAACTGTTTGGGAAAGATTAGCTGGTTTGGCATTGATGGAGGAGGTATATCACTGGGGATGCACTTTCAGGTTTCAAAAGCCTTTACCATTCTCAGTTAGCTCTTTCTGCCTCAAGTTTGTGGTTCCTGCCTGCCTGCTGCTATGTACTCAGCATAATGGTCACCGATTCATCTTTGGATACTGTAAAGTCCAAGGAAACTTTTTATTTTATAAGTTTCCTTGGGCATGTGTCTTTTCACAGCAATAGAAAAGTCATTAAGCCATAAGTGTCCCCCATTTCCTCTTCTCAAGTTCCTTCCTCATTCTCTTCCCACGTTTAATACCCACTGAGCCCATTTACTGCTGCCTGCATGCATGTGGGTAAGGATCCTCGTTCTTCTTTCTCTAACCTGGATTCCTTCCCCTACTTATTCTCTCTGCCTGCCATCCCTACCTATCCCCCTCATACCTAGTTATTGGCCATTCAGCTTTTTATTAGACAATTCAGGTGCCTTAGGCAGGCAAAGGGAAACAAATGCAATGCATCTTTAAATAATTGAACACATGTAGCACAAGCAAATGTAAAAACATCTTTACATAGTTAAAGTAATATTTCCCAGCATAATAAATCCAACACATCTTTACATAATTAAACACATGCAGCATATCTTTACATCCTTAAAATATTATTTAACCTGCCCTGCTCAGAGACACATGAGGCCTGGGACTGTGGGCTGTGGATCCCATCCCATCCCAGTAGGATCTGCCTACCAGAGACTGCCAAGGCCCTGGTACCAACCCTGCCTCCATCCACAGGAAGTAGAGAGACATCAGAATATTAGACTTGTTTGCACCCAAGGTAGGGAACCTTGATCACATACCCACCAGGAGAAGAAGAGACTCCTGCTATACCCACTGGAAGAAGGGATGAGAAGAAGACAATATAAAAAAAACATTCAACAACAGAAATGCCGATATGACAACAGCAGAGTCTAGGGGCTCTACACCAGCAAGACATGAACATGCCAATGCAGAGAAAGCAGAAGAGAATGACCTTAAAAACAACTTTATGAAAATGATAGAGGCCCTCAAAGAGGATATTAGAAAATACCTTAAAGAAATGGAAGAAAAAAAAACATAAAATATAAGAACTCAGCAAATTACTTAAAGAAACAGTTCAAGATCTGAACACTGATATAGAGAAAATAAAGAAACACAATCTGAGGGAATGCTGGAAATAGAAAAGAAGGGTAAATGATCAGGAACTACAAATGCAAGCATAACCAACAGAATACAAGAGATAGAAGAGAGAATCTCAGACACTGAAGATACTCTAGGAGAAATAAATTCATCGACCAAAGAAAATCTTAATTCCAGCAAATCCCTAACATAAAATATTCAGTAAATATGGGACACTGTGAAAAGACCAAACCTAAGAGTAATAGATATAGAAGAAGGTGAAGAAAATTAACTCAAAAGTACAGAAAACATATTCAAAAAATCATAGAACAAAACTTTTCCAACCTAAAGAAAGACATGCCAATGAAAGTGTAAGAAACCTACAAAACTCCAAATAGAGTGGACTACAAAACAAGTTCTCTAGCCTCATAAAAAAAGTTCCCCAGCATACAAAATAAAGAAAGAATATTAAGAGCAGCTAAGGAAAAAGGTCAAGTAACATATAAAGGCAAACCAAACAAAATTACACCTGACTTTTCCATGGAAACTCTGAAAGCCAGAAGGTCCTAGATAGATATTCTACAAACACTAAGAGACCATGGATGACAGCCCAGATTACTATATCCAGCAAAGATCTTAATCAATACAGATAGAAAAAATAAGATATTCCACGACAAAACCAGATTTAAACAATATATATCCACTAATCCAGCCCTACAGGAATTTCTGGAAGAAAAACTCCATTCCAAGGAAGTTAACTACAACCAGAAATACATAGGCAATAGAGAATCCCACTTTACCAAAAGACAAAAGAAAAAAGGGGGTGGAAATCAACACACAATTTCAACAACAAATCCAAAACAAACAAGAATCAACAATCAATGGTCATTAATATCCCTCAATATTAATTGTCTTAACTCACCTATAAAAAGACACAGGCTAGCAGAATGGACAAGAAGAGAGAATCAATCCTTCTGCTGCATACAGGAAACACACCTCAACTTCAAGGACAGAAGGTAACTCAGAGTTAAGGGTTGGGAAAGGATTTTTCAATCACATGGACCCATAAAACAAGCAGGGATAGCTATTCTAATATCTAACAAATTAGAATTTAAACTAAAATCCATCAAAAGAGATGAAAAAGGTCACTTCCTACTCATCACAGTAGAAAAATATCAAGATGAAGTCTCAATTCTGAACATCTATGCCCCAAATACAAAGGCATCGGTATTTGTAAAAGAAAAATTACTAAAAACTCAAATCACACGTAAAACTTCACACAATTATAGAGGGAGACTTTAATAACTCACTCTCACCACTAGACAAAACCAAGAGACAGAAACTTAACAAATAAAAGATCTAATAGAAGTCATGACGCAATTGGGTTTAACAGTCATCTATAGAACATTTCATCCAAACACACAAAAAATATACCTTCATCCCAGCATCACATGGAATATTCTCTAAAATCGACCACATATTTGGCAGCATACCAACCCTCAACAGGTACAAAAAATTAAAATAACCCCCTGTATCTTATCAGACCACCATGCTTTAAAGTTAGAATTCAACAAAAACACAAATTGCAGAAAACCTACAAACTTATGGTAATTGAATAAGGCCCAATTGCACCATTCCTGGGTCAAGGAAGAAATAGAAAAAAGGAAATTAAATACTTCCTAGAATTCAATGGGAATGAAGACACAACACATACAAACTTACGGGACATTGTGGCAGCAATGTTGAGAGGAAAGCTCATTGTACTAAGTGCCCACATGAAGAAACTGGAGAATAGTCACACTAGAGAATTAACAGCACAACTGAAAGCTCTAGAACAAAAAGAAGCAAACTCACCAAGGAGGAGTAGACACCAGGAAATAATAAAATTGAGGCCTGAAATCAATAAAGTAGAAACTAGGAAAACAATACAAAGAATCAATGTAACAAAGAGTCGGTACTTTGAGAAAATCAAGAAAATAGACAAACCTTTATCCAAACTTACCAAACAGCAGAGAGTGAACATGCAAATTAATAAAATCAGAAATGAAAAGTGCAACATAACAAAAGCCACTTAGTAAATAGTAAAAATAAAGTAAAAATAAAGCCACTTTACCAAAATTAAATCAAGAACAGATAAGCAATTTATATAGAACTATAACCCCTAATAAAATAGAAGCAGTCATCAAAAGTCTCCCAACCAAAAAAAAAAAAACCCGTGGTCAGATGGCTTCAGTGCAGAATTCTACCAGAAATTCAAAGAACAAATATTAACAGTTCTGCTCAAGTATTCCACATACTACAAGCAGAAGGGTCGTCGCCAAACTCCTTTTATAAGGTTTCAATAACCTTGGTACCCAAGCCACAAACAGATACAACTAAGAAAGAGAACTACAGACCAATATCCCTCATGGATATTGATGTAAAAATACTCAATAAAATACTGGCAAATTGAATCCAAGAACACATCAGAGAACTCATCCACTATGATCAAGTAGGCTGCATCTCAGGGATGCAAGGATGGTTCAAGATATGAAAATCTATCAATGTAACCCACCATATATAAAAAAAGAGACAGAAAGATCACATGATTATCTTATTAGATGCCGAAAAGCCTTTCACAAAATCTTTCTGGGTAAAGGTCTTAGAGAGCTCAGGGATAACAGGAACATAATAAAAGCAATATAATACAGCAAGCCAACAGGCAACATCAAACTAAATGGAGAGAAACTAATTGTGATTCCTCTAAAATCAGGAACAAGACAAGGCTGTCCACTCTCTCCATATTGCTTCAATTTTGTCCTTGAAGTTACTAGCTAGAGCAATAAGACAAGAAAAGGAGATCAAGGGGATGCAAATTGGAAAGGAAGAAGTCAAACTTTCACTATTTGCAGATGATATGATAGTTTAAATAAGTGACCCAAAAAACTCTACCAGGGAACTCCTGAAGCTGATAAACACCTACAGCAAAGTAGCAGGATATAAGACTAACTAAAAACTATCAGTAGCCCTACTGTATACAGATGATAAAGTTGCTGAGAAAGAAATCAGAGAAACATCACTCCTTACAATAGCCACAAGCAACATAAAATACCTTGGGGTAAAGCTTACCAAACAAAGTGAAAGACCTGTATCACAAGAACTGAGTCTTTAAAGAAAGAAATTTAAGAAGATACCAGAAAATAGAAGGATCTCCCATGTTCTTCAATATGTAGGATCAACATAGAAAAAAAAAAGGCAATCTTGCCAAAAGCAATCTACAGAATCAATGCAATCCAAATCAAAATCGCAGAACTGTTCTTCACAGACCTTGAAAGCACAATTCTCAACTTTATATGGAAAAACAAAACACCCAGGATAGCCAAAACAACGCTGTACAATAAAGGAACTTTGGAGACATCACCATCCCTGACTTCAAGCTCTATTACAGAGTTATAGTCCTGAAAACAGCTTTGTTTTGGCACAAAAAATAGGCAAGTAGACAAATGGAATCAAATTGGAAAAACTGATATGGATCCACACACCTATGAACACCTGAATTTTGACAAAGAAGCTATAATTATAGAATGGAAAAAAGAAAGCACCTTCAGCAAATGGTGCTGGCATAACTAGATGCTGGTGTGTAGAAGACTGCAGAAAGATCTATCACCATGCACAAAATTAAATCCAAATGGATCAAAACCTCAACATAAATCCAGCCACACTGAACATCTAATAAGGGAAGGAAAGTGGCACTCTCGAAGGAATTGGTACACGAGACTGCTTCCTGAACATAACACCAGTAGCACTGACACTGAGATAGACAATCAATGAATGGGACTTCCTGAAACTGAGAAACTTTTGTAAGGCAAAGGACACAGTCAATAAGACAAAATGGTAGCCCACAGAATGGAAAAAGCTCTTCACCAACCCCATATCTGACAGAGGTCTGATTTCCAAAATTTACAAAGAACTCAAGAAGCTAGTCTCCAAAACATCAAATAATCCTATTTAAAATGAGGTACAGAGCTAAATAGAAAATTCTCAATAGAGGAGTCTAAATTGGCTGATAGACACTTAAGAAAGTGTTCAACATCCTTAGCCATCAGGAAAATGTAAGTCAAAACAACTCTGAAATATCATCTTACTCCTATCATAATGGCTAAAATCAAAAACAACAATGACAGTTTATGCTGGAGAGGATGTGGAGAAAGGGGATCACTCCTCCACTGCTGGTGGGAGTGCAAACCCATATAGACACTTTGGAAATCAGTATGGCAGTTCCTCAAATGGGAATCAATCCACCACAGGATCCAACAATTCCAATCTTAGGAATATACCCAAAAGATGCACATTCATACAACAAGCACATCTGTTCAACCATGTTCATACCAGCAATGTAATAAACCTGGAAGCAACCTAGATGCCCCTCAACTGAAAAATGGATGGAGAAAACATGGTACTTTTATACAATGGAATACTACTCAGCAGAAAAAAAACTGGAATCTTGAAATTCACAGGCAAAGAGATGGAACTAGAAGAAACCACCCTGAGTGAGGTAACCCAGTCTCAAAAAGACAAAAATGGTATGTACTCACCCATATACAGATTTTAGACCTGTAACAAAGAAGTAGCAGCCTACAATCCACACTGCCAGAGATGCTAGGAAACAATGAGGACTATAAGAGTGATATACATGCCCCCCCCAGAAGGTGTATGGGACAAGATCTCTTAAGTTAATTAGGAGCATCAGGGAGGGGAGAGGGAGTTAGAAGAAAGGGAAGGAGAGAAGAGGAGAGGAGAAGAGGACACGAGGGAGCAGTAATATCTAGTCAGGGGAAGAATAGAGGAGAGCAAGAAAAGAGATACCATAATAGAGGGCCATTATAGTTTTAAAGAGAATTCTTGCACTAGGGAAATGTCCAGAGATCTACAAGGCTGACCCCAACTAACAATCTAAGCAGTAGTCAAGAGGATACCTTAGATGCTCTTCTCTGATAAGAAGATTAATGACTGCCTTATATGCCATCCTTGAATCTTCATCCAGCAGCTGATGGAAGCAGAAGCCAGACATCCACAGCTAAACACTGAGCTGAACTCCAGAATCAAATTGCAGAGAGGGAGGAGGGATGAGCAAAGGGAAGATGACCAGGTTGGAGAAACCTACAGAAACAGCTGCCCTGAACAAGGGGTTGCTCATGGACACCAGACTGATAGCTGGGAAACCAGCATATGACTGCTCCAAAACCTCCTGAAAAAGGATGTCAGTTAGGAGGTCTAGGCAATCTGCCTCTGGCAGTGGATCAGTATTTACCCCTAGTACACAAGTGGATTTTGGGAGCCCACTCCACATAGAGGATTACTCTCTCAGTCTAGATACATGGGGGTGGGCTTTGGCCCTGCTCTACATGATATGACAGACTTTGAAGATTCCCCATGGATGGCCTTGTCCTCCTTGGAGAAAAGAAAGGGTTTGGGATGGTGGTCAGTGGGGTTCAGCAGAGGAGGAGAGGGAGAGGGAACTGGGATTAACATGTATAAGAATCTTGATTCTAATTTAAATAAAAAAGGAAAAAATAATATTTCCAACTCTCCTGCTCCTGGTATCCTTCATTGCCATTAGCTCCTCAGCCAGAGGAATCACTCTTTCAGCATATTCCCCATCCATACTTGAGTGTTGATTGACTTGATCTAACTTAGGTCTTGTCCTTGTAAACTGCACTGTCGGGTCTGACTACTACCTCTGGCTCTTTCAATCCTTCTATTCCCTCTTACATGATTCCTGAGGCTTGGTGGGAGGGGACATGGCCTAGACGTCCAACTTAGGGAAAGATCTCCATAGTGTTTTTCTCTGTATTGCCACCTACCATATAGGGAAGTTTCTCTGGTGAGAGTTGAGAGTTGTACTTGTTACAGACTGCTGTGATACTTCAGCACATACTTCAGTGGTCAACCCGTTAGAGATGCATATCTCCTGGCAGTATAGACCTGATTTAGCAAGGAATATTGTCACCAGAAATGCGCCTGTCATGGAGGTACCTTATTTAGCAGGTGATAAGGAATATTGCCTTTTGAATGTGTTAAGCTTTCCTCAGTGCAGATGTCTTATGTGAAGAGCTCTTTCCCTCACTTTACAGCCTGGGGATTTTTCATACAGTACTACAGTGTATTAATTGTTTACAGAGTACATACATCTGTGGATGGTGTGGAAGATGACTTTTCATTTAGTTATACATTTTTATATATAGAATGTTTACTGGGGCATGCTGCATAACTAGGTCTATTTGTCCCACAAGACTGTGAACTCTTAACAGCCTGCTCTGTTCTATTACTCAGACTACTGCACACAATTAGCTCACTTTCACCTCAGAATAAGTTCAAATTAGACTAAAGGCTTTGTAAAAAGAAAACTTTACAGCTTGTACAAGGTCAGAATCTACCAAGTTAACTAAAAAAATGTATGCCAATTCTTCACTTGTCAGTCTTCTAACAATAGATCTGTGTCTTAAAGTTGTCACTGGGTACTGTGCCCTTCCTGTCTGGTAGCTGGGTATGGGTTACCTCTTTTAGAGTTAGTGGGTAGTGAGTTCCCAAGAGCTGTCCCCCCAAAACATTACAGACTATTACCACTGCTCTTGACTACCCTCCAGAATTGGATAGTTAGACCTTACTACTAAAAACACAACAATGTACCCAAGTCATGGGACATGGAGAAACCAAGCTAATAGCAACCTGGAAGCTACATCTCTACTATCTAGCTTTCACGGTACTGGAAGGTTTTATGTATGCTACTAGGGAAGAAGTCATCCACAGTCCCACCCAATTGTGAATTCTATAAGTTGTAATGACTGGCCAGGTAAGGTATGCCCAATGGTATAATAGTGGCATGATGGAGTAACCACACATTTTCTGTTTGTACTAAAGCTCCCTCCACAAGATGGAATCTATGACTGGTACTATTAACTGATCCCCAACCTGTGGCTGACTAGGTCTTCTTAGGCTCTATGGGAGAACCCAGCATTATTATTCTGCTAATTGTATATACTAATTAACTGTATTATGAGTTCTTATCTTTATACCCATAGATGTATTGAGTAATGTAAGGGCTAATAGACCTGCTCCAGCCCCTACCCAGAGTTCCAATGGTGAAATGCTTCTCAGGAACAAAGGAGGTATAAAGCTACATAAGCAATGACCCACATTGCAATGTTCATTATTACCTTGATTGATTCTAGAACACATTTTTATGACTAATAATTCTATGAATTTTCATTAGTTAGAAGAAAATATTTCAAGTACTTAAATGAATGAAGAACTACACAGCTAGGAAGCAAATCATTGTTTCTAGTCTCTTGAGTCTCTCTCTTCCCTGACCCTATACAAATAAGCAAGTTCTTCCCACCAAAGAAGAAAATGGTCCCATCATCCATCAGCCATATGGGACACCTCTCATTTCTTCTATAGCTTTCTCAGACATATTCTTTCCCAGGTAGATAAATTCAGTAAATTCATAATTTTAATATTTATGACTAAGAAAGTTTAAAATCTGTGCCTAAATGGATAAAATTCAAACAGTTCCTATGAGATTTAAATGTCCAGATGTCCTGCACAGCTTCCCACCCTAGAACTTAACATGTCATAGTCAAGTTCATAGACATCCTGGGATTCTTTAGCATTGCATTCCCTCACTGCTTGGTTTCTACTAAAGACAGATAATCATATTGTAATTTAAGTAGTAAAATGGTCAACTATGAAGTTGAGTAGGTACATATCTCAGAGACACAGAGACAAATGGCAAATATGGCCAAATTTCATTGTATGAAATTTTCAAGTAATAAAAATGAAGAGGAAAGATATAAAAATATCTAAAGAAAGGGGTAATGATAAAAATACATGCACATCCAAAATATGAACTCAATTAAGGGAAGCACAAGAAAGCATCCCAATCTTAGTAGGTACAGCTTCTACTGAATAGTGACAACAGGTTCTTTATCCCTTAAGGGTGGACCAGCAAGGCAGGAATGCCCCATTCAGATGGCAAATCAAGAAACAAAACTGGAAAGAGAAACTTCCACTTAGTTTTTTTTTTTTTTTTTTGAAACCAAGGAAAGATGTTTTCTATGTCAACCAAAAGGTGTCCCCTTGCAGCCTCCAGATTGCTGTACTTGGACATCAACTTATGGCAGTTTCAGGTCCCAAGAAAAAAACTGGAGAATACTATATTGTAGAGAGTCCCTTGGGGTTTTCCATACCTTTTCCCCAATCACTACTCTAGCACAGCTGGTGCTCCCATTGTCATGTAGCCTTGTTGAATGAACAAAATATATAATAAAATAGTTACAAATAAAAACCTGTTGTGATGTGGGATGTCTTTCTGTATGCTGTGAATATGTGTTGCTCTCATTGTTTGATAAATAAAGCTGCTTTGGCAATACAGGATAGAGCCAGGCTGGAAATCCAAGCAGAGATACAAAAGATTGGAGTCTGAGAGACGCCATCCAGCTGCCCAAGGAACAACATGTAAGAGCACCACTGGTAAGCCATGGGCCATGTGGTGATACACAGATTAATAGAAATTGATTAATTTAAATGTAAGAACTAGCTAGTAATAAGCCTGAGCCATCCAGCCATATATTCATAATTAATATTAAGTGTCTAAGTAATTATTTAAAAATGGCTGCATGGCTGGGCAGGACAGAAAAGCCTCTGGTTACATATTTTCCTCAATTTTATGTGTAGCACATGCAACTGAAAGAACGTCAATTGGCAAGATTAATCATTAAGTGTTTCAGATGAAACAGCAGCCACTGAGCAGCATTCAAAGTTTAGGAATCTTAACAACAAAAAGATTTTAGGAGCAAAGCAATATGCTTTTTCTCTGGTAACTTTCCAGGAATTCCAGTCTCAGAGACATCAAATGGATGCCATTTTTTCCCTTTAAAATTGTAAACTTACCAGGCTGGTTAGAAGTACAAATTCAAAGCCAGCCATGACTACATAGCCAGACCTTGTCTCTTCTATAATTAAAGACAAATCAAAATAAATGACTAAGATTGTCATGAAGTTGTAATGACCTACAGAGTATCTACAGTTTTAACTGCATTTTCAATGTTGGGTCTACACACACACACATCATTTAGCAAACACATGGCAAGAAAAAATATTTGGTAAAGAATGTGACGTGAAGAAAATGTCAGATCTTTCATTTCTTTGTAAGCTCAGAAATATTTTTATACTTCCATCTTACTACAAAAATATTTTTCATCTATTATCATTCAGGCTACCATTTCTCAAGCTGTAGTGTGTACATGACTTCAAGTAAATTTAATATTTTTATTTATTATATATGTGTAATAAATTTTTATCACATATGTGTATAGGTGCTTATGTGTAGGTGTATAATATATGCCTTATCTGTATACGTGTGTATGTATATTCATGTATGTGTCTTTGCATGTTTATATGTATGTATGTATGAATCTATGTTGTGTGTATGTTTATATGTGTGAGTATACAGAGTATGTGCATATATTTACGTGTGTATATATGCATCATGTGTATGTGTGTGTGCAGATAACTTGAGAATTCACATAGAAATTACTATAAGTGTTCTCTTTACTTTGGTAATGTTCATTGGAAGATTTCTAGTAGTTTTCAAGTGAGCTAGTGCTGCATAACTTGGAAGGTGTTTATTTAATATAAAGTGCTATTTAATCTGGCCTCTCCGGTATAGCCGAGATTGAGAACATATTAATATATCTAACTGAGTAAGTTTCCATCATACTGGTCTTCATATTATCTTTAGAAAATGTGAAAGAGATGTCCTAGGAGTTCATTTTCTGATATTGCCACCAATATTCTCATCCGCAATCATTGACAGAAGGTAGAACAGGAATTTTTTCTTTATTGATGTGAATGATGACAAATAAGAAATACCCAGGGTATATGTAGAAGAGGACAAATGGAGACAGAATGAAATTTATGGGTTTTGGTAGGTGATTTTTTCCCTTGAGGAAGGGAGGGAGAAGGGATCTGGGATTGTCATGTAATTCAATCTTGTTGTAATTCAAATAAAAAATCTTATTAGAAATATAAAAAAATTACAAAGTGAAAGAAGGCACAGAGTGAAAGCCTATTTTGTGAAATTATGCTTTAACTTTCAGTTCTTAACACCTAGGGAGTGGTGCTGAACAATGTATAGACACAGTGAACAAGGCATTGCACATCAGAGCCAAGTAAGTCACTCCTATCTTTGCTTCAACCTGTAAAAATTCTGCTAAGAAGTCTGATGAGCATCTCTTCTGGAGAGTGCCACTTGACTGGTGGACCATTCTTGGCTGTGATGAAGTCTTCTAAGTGTCCTTTGACTAAAAGTTGTTGTAGTTTTAACAATGACAATAGCTCTACTTTAATTGATGAAATCTTTTCCTTACCTTGCTTCTGCATCTGCCTCATAAAATCTAATTGTGCCTCTTACTGGAAGTGCAGACTTTTGGATCCCAGAGCTACAAGATTTTGGAATCACTGTGTGCTCAAATAAACCCTTTAAAATTGTGATGGGACATGGTTTATCTCTTAACAATCTTCTGCCCAGATTCAGTTCAGCAGTAAGTTATTTTAATTCCAGAATTGAACAAGTGTTTGTTTCTTCCACATATCATTGAGAAGGTAATATATCCTATACTCAAAATTATTTCTTCAAGTACTTTCCAAAAATGTATCCAGTGAGATAAAAACTAATAAGAACACTAATCATGTGGGGAAAAAAAAAACATCATGAAGGAAATTCGAGTGTCTACAACAGGATTTCAGTAAACAATTTAAACCATTGTGCAATTTCATGTAGTGGTAGATATTGAAAATATGTTTATAAGACTGTTGTCTTTGTGTATATCAAAGTTCAAAACAAAAGGTCTGACAATTGGAATGACAAACATGTATAATATGGCATGTTAGTTATCTTTCTGGATGCTATGACAAAATTTCTGGCAGAAGCAATCAAGGGAAGGGGAGTTTATTTGGGCTCAGGGTTTCACATAATCACAGGGAAAGCATGGCAGCTAGGCAATTGATGCCATCTAATTGTAAGAATATGGGTGCCAGATGTATAAGATCTTCACAGGTTGGCTTATTAGGAAGCAAATAATAGAACTGGAAGCAGGGCTGGGGCATTACCTCAAAGGTTTGCCACCAGTGATCCATTTGTAGTCAACAGAGAAATACAAGTTAAAATTATAATGAGCCTCCACTCTTTGCTTAAAGGTTAAGGGAAAACAAATTGACAATATGAAATGGTAATAATTATGGCTATCATCTGAGAGTTTCATGGACATCTGCTGGGGATATAAAGTGCAGAAACTACCTTTGGCAATTTATTGCAAGACTTAAAACACAAGCTCAGAGCCTACCAGTCTTCCCTGTGGTGCTTAGTCTTGACTGTCAACTGACACAGTGGAGAATCATCTGGGAAGGACTCTGAATAAGGAATTGTCTAGAGTAGACTGATCTGTGGAAGTGCCAGTGAAGAATTTTCTTAATTAGGGTAGCTGCTGTGGGAAAAGACACCCTGAGTATAGTTCAAGGGCCAGATCCTGGACTGAATAAAGAGCACAAGCAAAGCACAAGCTCACACATGAGTCCATTGCTTTCTGACAGTGGGTGTAACTTAGCAGCTTCAGTTCCTGATAGCCTTACTTCTTCATCAGTGATGGACTCTAACCTAAAATGGGAGAAAAAAATAACTTGCAATTAAGCTGCCACCCCATGGTATTTCATCACAACCACAAGAACCAAAACCAAGACATAATCCAAAATAGTAATGCTAAAGGAAACAGCACATGAAGCCTTGTATGAGGATGATTGTAGAAATTTATGCAGGCAGCTAGTAATGAAGCAAATGTCCACAATATTATCTTATGAAAACAAATTCTAGTCTATTCTAACCTAGAACATATCTGTGACTATTGGAATCCAGGAATGGTTACAGGAATAAACAGGAAGGGAGCACAAGGAATCTTAGGAGATCCTAGAAATGTTTCAGCTTGACTGTGGTGATAGCTACATGTGTTTTTGTTTGTTGATACTTCTATAAGTACTGGGGCACACATATGTCAATTATACTTCAATTGAACATTTCCAAAGGTTGAGACAAATGCTAACTTCAGTTATAAGAATGCATATACATAGTCTATTTATTTCTTACAATATAGTATCTATATATACTATATACATTATATTAAACTGTCACATCTACAACAAGGTATATGCCTTTATATGTGTAAATTATAACAATTTAACAATGAAGCAATACAGGTTTTTTGACTTCTTAAATTATGTATAAGTGTTTTGCTCGTTTTTTATGTTTGAGTACCACGTGCATTCCTGATGCCCATGGAGGTCAGAAGAGGATGTTGGATGCCCAGGAACTGGAATTATAGATGGTTTTGAGCAACCTTATAGGTACTGGGATCTAAACTTGGGTTCTCAGCAAGAGCAGCTAGTCTTAATACCTGGGCTATCTCTACAGACACTAGCTTGATTTTGATGATTATCTCCCTTTAGATACAGATCCAGTTTAATTGAACAATCCAAGTTCAAAAGTCTATTTAACGGAAAGTGATGTGTCAACTTGAATTAACTATTAAGCTACTCGTCCAAGCTACATTAATCATTTCAATGCTCAAGAAGAATCTCTGTATCACATTGGCATGGCCCCTGTTTGTCTTGGTTAGCCCTCCATTTCACATGAGACTTTGACTAAAGTTTGAGTTAAATCATGTATATTAAATCAACACTTATTTGAGTCAAATATATCTGGATTCTACTCTACTAGGTCAAACTGCTCTGAAAAGAAATGTACATTGTTTTACTTATAGTCTCATAAGTTAGCATTCTGACCATGATGTAATCAAATAAGTTTACATCAAGATGAAATTTTAGTGTTACTCAACATTGCTTTCTGTCAATAAAATTTCTCCATAAGTACTACCAGCAACAATTCAACTCACATATTTCAATATCCTATGAAAATACTCCAAAGTCAAAATTTATATAAGATGATGAAATATAATTACCAATGGATCAATTCAACCTCAAACTGCTTAAATAAAGAAATCTGGGGCTGGAGCGGTTAAGAGCACCGCCTGCTCTTCCAAAGGTCCTGCAATTCCCAGCAACCACATGGTGGCTCACAACCATCCGTTATGAGATCTGGTGCCCTCTTCTGGTGTGCAGATATACATGGAAGCAGAATGTTGTATACAAAAAACAAACAAACAAAAAAACAAACAAACAAACAAACAAACCAGGCCAGGCATTGGTGGCACATGTCTTTAATCCCAGCACTCTGGAGGCAGAGGCAGAGGATCTCTTTGAGTTCAAGACCAGCATGGTCTACAAGAGTTAGTTCCAGGATAACAGCCTCCAAAGCCACAGAGAAACCCCGTCTCGAAAAACCAAAAAATAAAAATAAAAAAGAAAGAAAAGAAGGAAGGAAGGAAGGAAGAGAAAGGAAAGAGAAAGAAAGAAAGAAAGAAAGAAAGAAAGAAAGAAAGAAAGAAAGAAAGAAAGAAAGAAAGAAATCTGTTGAATTATTTCAAGCAATAAGCCAGTGAGCACCTGGTGCTGTCTCCAGGCCTATTCCCTCAGGTTAACAGGTGTTAGTGCTTGATGGCATTGATTTCCCTGGGAGCCCTTACTTCACCTCCCCCTCCCAACTCTGCTTCCATGTCAAATGAGGAAAAGTAGCTATGGAGAAAAATGAGCATATTTGTTTACTTTTCAACTTCTTCAAGTGTGTAAATTCTCAGTACTCATTACACCCTAAAGCCTGTGCTGATTTTGTTTTATTGTTATCACACTTTAATAATTTGGGATGTGTGTGCCTGTGTGTTAGTGTGCTTGTGTGTGCCACAGCATGCATGTGGAAGTCAGAGGACATATTATAAAAGCAGGTTCTCTCTTCCCACCAAGTGGATCACAGATATTGTACTCGGGCCATCAGGATGGGTGGCAGGTACCTTTAGCCACTGAGCCATCATGTCAGCCTTTCTAGGCCGATTTTAGAAAACTTTTGTCAACATTTTCCTTAACTTGGGTAAACTGCTAATATTGTGTAAGAGTTCTGATTACTCAGATGCTGAAATCTGTAAAAACAGAGAAAATGCTGCTCAAAAATTTCTTCTTTCTTTCATTTTTAGTTTGTTGTCAACAATCAGTTCATTGGATGATGACATGCAAGCTCCATATTAGAGAAATGTATGTGGCACTGTCTTTGAGAACAACTCATTTTATTTTGAATATATTCACTATTGACATGGGAGGATAAAACCTGCAAAATATAATTAAGCCTACTCCTTTCCCTTCTAAACAAAGAAAGGTGAGTGGATATGAGAACCAATAGAAGATGATGAAGAGCCACTCCTACAAAGCAAAGAATGAAACTGTGACTCTAGTATGCACATTGTAGTATTATAAAAGCCCAAAAATATTTTTTACCTACACCATAAAACAGCAAGAACAACAGAAATTTTGTTCTTCCACACTCAGGGTTATCCGCTGATAGCTAGTACAAGATCTGAAGCAACACACCATAATCTCAACGTTTCAGTCTCTTTAAATAAAACCATACATTTCTGAGCACAGGTTGTCACATAATACACTGATTGCCATGCTTGCTTGCTTTCCATTGCTGTGATAAAACCATGATTCATCCAATTTAGGGGATGAAAGGCCCATTTGTCCCAGTCCCAGTCCATCACTGAGGAACACAAGAACACAGGCATGGAAGGAAACTGAAGTGGGAACCAAAGTACAAACACAGAGCAGCACTACTGACTGATTTTATCTACAAAGCTTACTCAACCTACTTTCTTAGACAACCCAGGACCACAGGTGATACTGCCACAATGGGATGGGCCCTACCACATCTGTCATTAATCAAGAAAATGTCCCCAGACGCTTGCCTATAGGCAGTCTGATAAAGGTATTTTCTCAATTGAAATTCCTTATGCCCAGATAACTCCAGCTTGTGTCAAGTTGCTGCTGAGCATGGCATTGCTTTACATATGAGAAGAAGAAAACAGCATAAGTTCTGAAAATAACAGTTCACCCCTCACTAAAGGTACTCAACTAAGTTTGGGGGGAGAAATATGGGAAAAACAGCAGCACAGCTACATATACCATCCTCATACATCTTTTGACACATTTCATTTCACCTGTTTCTTATTCCTCTTTCCTACCTGTCCTCTCCCATCAACTGCAAACAAAATTCTTACATCATGTGTCCATCCATTAACTATGTCTTTGAAGCTACTTAGGGTGTGCAGAGTCCTGTTTCCAGGGCACCTAGCTTTCCAAGCACTTTTTTAAACAGAGGGATCTCTAGTTGTTAGTAATACGATTTTTCTTGCTATGTAGCTAAGGAAACATGAAAAAGATTAGGATCATTCTCTGAAGAAGCAGGCACTTAATCTTTAAAAAGTTAACAGAAAACAGATTAATACAGAATGTCCTTTATTCTTTTTCTCTGAGATGAGAAAAGAAACTGTGTATATCTTGAACCTCAGGGACATCTGATCTGCTAGGGTGTTTTGTAGGGAAGGATAATTAAAATTGTGTTCCCACAATACTGTTTTATCTATTTCAAAATATAGCATCTCAGATAAAAGGCAAAGATGTTATAGAATAGGGATTTATTATAGGAATTTAGTATATCCTGAAGAAAAGCAGAAGTTTGCTTGTCAAATGCCAGAATCAATGACAATTTTGTGCTTTGTACATTAGGGTTCTCTCCACTGGTCTAAAAAGCCTTTGAATGAAACATCATATTCTGACACTTGAAAGGAGGGGCTTGTACAGTAAAAGCTGAAAGCATGGCCTACTGACTCTAGAAATGTCAGTAGACAAAGGCTAAGTGAGTAGCAGGAAGATCCAGAGTGGAGGCTGATGATAGAGACTAAGTAAATATAGGCTGGAGTTTAGAAATGATGGTCTGAAGATGTCTCCCTAATATACTGATTCTGATTATTTCCATCTGGACGAAAGTAGAAAGCAGTAAACACAAGTAGACAATTTTGCTTACTTCACTCATCTGACCAAGGAAAGTTCCAATAGTAAGAGTGCATTTGTCATCAACTGCTTTTCTGATAAAGGGAGACCAAAGGCTGATACCCTGCACAAACAAACTTCTGCACAGGCTATAATCATCAGTCTAATGGTCCCTACACAGTAGACTTCACTGGCACAGGAAGGTGGTTTCATTCACCATGCATTCCATCCCCTCCCATTTTCAATACCTGAATTCGTGGGGAAATCTACTGCCAGTTTCAACATCGAGGTGCTCCCCAGGCACAATGTGGACTCCCTTCCCATTTGTGTACAGGCCCCCTATGCATAAGTCTTTTGCCATACTCTCTTGGGTTTCTTCCTTCCAGGAAAGCTAGCTGATATTTCGTGAGGACAGTTTAGTGATGTGGGAAGAAACTTCCATGTCAAGGAAAGAAGGCCTCTTACAAAGACTGAACTAGGACTTCTTGACAACTGGCCTGATATCTTAGTATCCAATGCTTCAAGACCAGTCAAGCCTTCAGAGGACTACGGCTCATATACAAACAAATCACAACACAAATCACCTATGAGACAAAACTACTTTCAACCCCAAACCACAGTTCAATCCCTGCAGCTGCTCCTACTTCCAAGCATGAGGAGATTTTTCCAGAAGCCACCTCTGTTGACTTTCTTCCAATTTCTTTATCTAAAAAGAACATGCAAATGGGAAAGGGGAAATGAGAGTTGACATTGGGGCCTGACAGTGTGCCTGGCAATGAGTGGTTTCCTATAAAAGCAATCATGAAATTAACATTGGGATTCCCTTTGACATATGGCTCATCAGCCTCCTCTGGCTGCATCAGTCAAGTGCTCATTAACACTACACTGAAGACCTGGAAGAGAACAGGAAGCAGGGACCAAAAGGAACTTATTCTTTAGGAAAGTATAGTTCCTTATAGTTAAGCAATATCTCACTTAAACAATAGAATTTACTAGATAGAGGGGTAATTTCCAGGGAACCTGAAGATCTCTCATAGTGCAGCAGTTTACCATCATCGTCCAATAACTAGGAGCATGTTATTGATAATGTCCACCTCAATATTAGCTGCAAGTTCAGGTGTTCTACTATAATCAGGGATACTCTTCTGGTTTCTGTAATGATGTCTTTCAGACATGATTCCAGAGACAAGGTATGCATTCTAAATGAAATCATCATCAACATCATCAGGTATTTAGGAAGGAATTTCTCAAATCTTTTTTCTCTCTCCATCCCCCTCCCCCATCTTTGTCCCGTGTGTGTGTGTGTGTGTGTGTGTGTGTGTGTGTGTGTGTGTGTGTGTGTGTGTGTGTGTGTGGTGTTGTGTGTTGTGTGTGTGTGTGAAGTTTTTTATTTGGTAATGAGAAATCAAAGCTAGAGAAGTGCTTGACATTTCAAAATTTCAAGATAGATAAATGCTAAACAAAAACCAAAACAGTAGCCACGTCATTGTTAAGAGTCCCATTGTTATTAAGTCTCCATACTTCACAAGCTAAATTTTTGTTTCGTAAACATAATGTATCCTGTAAACCATGTTTTTCAACCTATGCTGAATTTGTAATTTCACGATGTATAACTCACCCTTGGCCTTGTTAAACTCCTGAATCCATGATATGTGGTTGCCATTTTGTCTTATGAAACTGTGTCTTCCCAGGTACCTTGATGACTCCCCTTCCACATGATGTATTTTTACATTTATCTCCGCACAGGCAGCTTTGAGCCTGCCTTCCCTACTCTTCTGTCCAGGTGCTGACAGCCAATTATCTTGACAGCTGTTTCCCATCATCCCTAACTTTGACTCCGTAATGGGGACCTTAAAAGCTAGTGAGGAGCTGCTCTCTGAAATCCCCAATGTAGGGGACGCAGTTGTCTGGACAGTCCCTTCTGAACTTCTAAATACAGCCTGCTTTAATCAGACAGTCATGGAAATGTTTTTGTTCCTCTGATCTAACAATAGGTGATAGGTATGTATGTAAGTAGATGATAGATAGATAGATAGATAGATAGATAGATAGATAGATAGATAGATAGATAGAGTTAATAGGTAGGTAATTGATACTTTGGTTTATGGATAGATGGCAGATATTGAGATATTGTACACTAAGATGTAGTGTCTGTTTCTGTGTGTGTGTATGTGTGTGTGTGTGAGAGAGAGGGAGAGGGAGAGAGAGAGAGAGAGTGAGAGAGAGAGAGAGAGAGATCTTGCTGGATTTTTAGAAATCATGACTGAATGACTTAATATTTTCTGTTAGCCAAAAACCAATTCCAAGTAAACTTGCCAAGCTAAATACACAGTTCTGTCTTGTTCTGGAGTACAGGCTCTGGGAGCCAGATTCACTTTCCTCTCCATTTATGTTTTGCTTTGAAGCCACACTCCATCTCTCACTGAATCTCTTGCAAGAGTGCTTTTCTACAGCAAAATATTTACTATCCTGTTCCTCAGTTGCTGAATATCCCCAAACCATTGCTGTCTCCAGAGTATCATCCCTTGCTCTTACAAATCAGACAAGTTCTGCCTTAACTCCCACATTTCAAGCTTAAAATTCTTGAGAGACCAAGCTCATCTCCAGCTTTTGATTCCACACGACCCAATAAAAATTTAATCCCTTGCAATCTGGTTTCCACCTCCACAACTGCTAAAACTGTGTTTTCAAATGTCACCAAATACCACAGCTGGTCCAAATATAGACTTCTGTCCTCCCTCATCGACATTAGTGCCAGTGTCCCCCTCTCTGGTTCCAAGGAGGCTGTGACCTTCCTGTGCTCCCTAGGTTTCCGTCTGCTTCTTTGTCTCTGCATGTCTCTGCATGGTATGTGTTCTCAAAGCTAATTGCCACCATCCCCTCTCCACACAGCTCTCCTCTGATAATTTCATCATTTGTGGTGATTGCAGTCTATCCCTCTGAACAGTTCAGAGAACAGTTAGCTAACCATTCTGTAGCCTTACCTAGCCCTCTCCAAACAGACATATGTATAGGCCCAGCCCATATAGAAATCTCTAACAAATTCAGTGTGATAGATTTCATCCACATGTCTCTTGATGACTTCCTGGGGCTCTAAAATGGATGTCTCTTTTATTTCTCTGTTATTGAAATGCAGTGTCCTGTTAATCATGCAGGGCAGAATCCCACAGCTATCTGTGGGATACTGTGTCCTAAAACGCAAGGATTTTGTTCCTAATGTTTCTGGAAGTCTTCACATGCCTTCTATTGAATATTCACACATTTATGCACATATATACACCTATGAGCCCTCTAACATAAATTTAATCTATAGTTTCACTGTGTAATATAGTGACATCACTGGTTTGCTTGCCCCTTTTAAAGAGATCATCAGTCACAAATTTCTCAACCAATGTCTTGCCTTACCTCATTTGTATGAATTTACATTCTTTTCCTGATGTCTCCTTTAGGTTTCACATAGATTGGACATATTCCCTTGACTGGGTTTAATCCTTTATGATGGCTATGCTTAACTGTAAACTTGATTGGATTCAGAACCATCAAGGAAATATTTGTTTGTCTAATGAAGGTGTTTACAGAAAGGAGTTACCTAAGAAAGAAAGATCTGCATCACTGTGGGCAGTACCATCTCCAGAGTTGGGGCCCTTTCTGTACAAAATGAGAAAGCAGAGGTATCAGCTAGCCTCTCTCTCTTCCTGATGATGGCTGAAATCTGACCGCCTGCCTCACATAGTGCAGTTATGCCCTCTTCCCCATGGTGAACTGGATCTCCTCAAGCTGAACCCCAAACCAGCCCTTCCTACCTTAGGTAATTTCTTGTTAAGTCACAGCAACAAGAAAAGTATGAACAATTAAAGCCACCATTTATTTCATTACTATAATTATTTCTCAAAATTAAAATATACAATTAATGAAGGCATTGCTTTCTTCATAAAAATCAGTTATCAATGACATAACATTGAGTGACTCCTAAAAGGAAGCTGAAATCAAGGACCTCTTTGTTCTCTGAAAAACGCTGGGCAGCCTTTGGGAATGCAGGGGTAACTTAGTTACCTTGGTGTTCATTATTAATGTGGGATGATAAAGGTCAAACATACCATCTTTGAACTGCTGGACCTTCAATAATCCAGGATGACTAAATCACCAGTGTTGGATAAGATGATGGGCAGGGGAAGACATCCAAATGACTTCACCAGAGGATAAAATGACAGAATATTTTATATCTTAACCTATCTCTTAGATATTCATCATTTTACTAAAATTGAGTGAGTTTCTCAATTCTATCAAAGTCAGAACCTTCAATTCATCCAAGACAAAAGTACACTCATGCCCTGAGTCAAGTCTCTAGTGACTGAACAAAAGAGCTGTCATTGACTTCCCTGCCTCTGAAATTTCTCTTAAGTCACAGTGCATTTTACCATGCTGTTTTTTTCTGTTGTTTGCCGTTAGTTATTTCTCTGTCTCAACAGTATATCAATAATAACATATAAGTCATTCTTTTATTCCACATTCATCTATATGTTCTCCAACCAACAGAATACATCTGATAAATATTACTGTTTAATTTGCTTCTATCCGGTGATGGGAAGTTGCACAAACTCAGAGTTTACTATTAATTACCCTGTACTTCATTTTTCATCATTGTAACTAAATAACTGAGAAAAGCACTTAAAGCATGAAAGGATTTATTCAGACTCCTGACATCAGAGGTGTTAATTATGTGGTCTGATGGCTACAATGCTATGAGCTTACAGTCAGGCAGAACAACATGATGAAAGGAGAGAAGTGGAGCAAAACTGCTTGTCTTGTGCTGGCCGTGAAGCAGAGTGAAGACAGGTAGGTGCCAGGATATGCCCTTCTAAGGCAAAGCTCTGGGTGGGGGAGACTTCCTCCACCCAGCACCAAACTCTTAATTGTCAATTCATCTATGGACTCATGAGTGAATAAATCCATTGATAAAGGCAGTAAGCTCATGACCACATCACTTCTCAAGAACAAGCCTTCAACACATAGCCCTGTTTGAAAGACACTTGCTGCCAAACAACAATAATCACCATATCCATAATCTCATTCACTTGGTAGTTATTTATCAATTTCTAACATCTGTACCAGGTAAACTATTGGAAGATTATGACAAATCTGCTGAAAGATTTACAAGCTAATGAGTAATTAGATGCACCATGTTAGATCATATAATAAGGAAGAAAATATTTCTAAGGCAGATGTTCAAATTCAAAATTAACCAGGCAGAATGAAACAGCCTTATGAAAAACGGAATAAGATTCCAGGTGAAGAAAGTAATGCAGAGTTCAGAAATTATATGGGAATGTGTAGGAAAATGTTTTAAAATCTAGGAATACAAAAATGTCTGGTAACATTAGACCTTAATCCCAGGTCTTTCAGAGCGTAAGGCAGAAACACTGAATGTTCCGGGCTTCCTTGGGCTGCAAAGGGAGATCAAAGCTAACCTATGCAATTTAGTGAGAACTTGTCTCCAAAACAATGTTTAAAGAACTAAATGGGAGTGTGCTTGCCTAGCATATGTGACAATCTGTGTTTAGTCCCCAGCACCCGCCCCCCCCAACCACAACCTCAAAACTCAAGGAAATCTAGGTGAACATAGATAACATAAATACTTTTCAAAACAAAAGACCAGTATTTATTTTACATGCTAGAATACATACTCAAATCTTAAGTGAAAAACATTGAGCACAAATACCATCATGGTTAATCTATATTTTGGGGATTATTAATTATGTTATTGGTGGATTAAGCATTCTTGACTTCAAATATACAATGCTATCATGTGTCCTTAACTTCTATTTCAAACACATGTATTTAATCAAGAAAAGGCATATTTACTAAGATTAAATTAGCAACTACTTTAACTAGGTCATTTTAATAGATGGATAGAATGAATAGGCATGTATACAGATTAGGATACAAACATAAGATGCTACATATTTATACCAACAGTCTTTATTTTTTCAAGATTTACTTTGAGTTTATATCAGTGTGTGTGTGTGTGTGTGTGTGTGTGTGTGTGTGTGTGTGTGTGTGTGTGTGTGTGTGTGAGGGTACCCACCCACTAAAGGAGGGTTGTAAATCCCCTGAAGCTAGTTACACTCTGTGGTGACATGGGTTTGGGAATAAACGTGAGTCCTCTGGGAAAAACCAAGCATTCTAACTTGCTGAGCCCTCTCTTTTGCCCCTTACACCAGCCATTTTTAATCTCAAACTGTGACACTAACAAAAAGTACTGAAGTTTGTCAGCAGCCAAATTGCTTATTTATTTTATAGTGAACTCCTTATTTGCTGCAACTCAAACTAAAGTTCCTTAAGGTTTGTAAACAAATTAAACTCTGCATATCATTATTTAACTTTTTTTTTAAAAGATCTAATTGCCTCATGGGAGGGGATCACTTTTTCCTTCTGCTCAAGTTAAATTAACTGTGCTTGACTGGTTATATTTTCAAAAAAGCAAAACAAAGTTGAAAATTGTTGCTGTGGTGACAAGAAGGTCTCCTAATTTGTTTTGTCAGAGCTTTCAACATTGTGCTACAAGTAAGAAGTGTGGTAATTATCCTGCATTTCACTAGCAATTATTGCCAATTTCCTGTACAATTCTGATTCAATAGCAGGTGCTGCAAAATACCAATTTAGAAATGAATTTTAAAAATAAGAAAAGCTAAACAATTCAAGGCTTTCCATTAAACAACAAAAATTATTTGTTTAACTTATACTATTTTAATTTCTATTAGTCACAAATGTATTTCATAAAAATTTACATAAAGCTTTTATATTCAACCTTTTACAGTATCCACCTATGGGACTCCTGAGAGTTATTTTATTATTTTTTCTTTAGTTTATGAGATTATAATGTAATTACATCATTTTTCCTTTTCCTGTCTTCCTCCCAAGCCCTGCCATATAAGCTTCTGTCTTCATTTTCTTACATTAATAGCCTCTTTTGCCTTAGTTTCTATTACATGTATATGTGTACATGCATGTACATATATTTTCCTAAAAGAAATCTATTCAGTCTATATAATGTTACTTGTAAGTCTGTTTTAAGGGTTTACCATTTGGTATTGGATAACCAGTTGGTGTGCTCTTTTCTGGGGTAGACTGTCTCCCACTCCAGGCATTTCTTAGTTGCCTATAGTTCTTTGTTGAGGCTTCATGGGCTTTCTGCCATCCACTTTGGCATGTCTATATTTCAAAGAGAAGATAATAAGAAACAATGACAACTGTAATCTTTAAAACACATCCTTTATTTTATCTTCAGTTGTCAAGCAATAATTGTGTGTATTATGTTATCTTACAATATATGTATGCCCCAGTGAATTATTAAGCTAACGTTACTAATGCATTATTCAGATCAATTATTTTACATTTCTTTGTTGTGAAAATATGTAAAATTCGATCTCCTTTTTCTATTGTGATGTAAAGACGTTTATTGTTCAAGTAACCCATGAATTTTAAATTTTGATTACTGTGCAATGAAATGCTTCATAAATTTTTATTCAATGTACTTTGAGTATACTCACTTCCCACAATTTCTCCTGTGCCAACTTCACCAATTGCTTTTCTTCACAAAAAATCCCTTTTCATGAATCTGCTTTACTTTGATCAATATGAACATTTCTATTTCTCTTCATTTTCCAGAATGTAATTCTTCTTTATGCCCAAATGAACTCCAGGTATTTTAAGATATGTTCCTCCACCATTGTTCATTTATATTTTTATCAACAACATTCTTGAAAATTATGAATCTGATAAAAAATTTTGAAAATCAAGATTTTTTCTTATGTTTTTATTTTACTAATAAACAAAAATCCAAGCTATTGATTTTATTTCAATTTTCTAAAACTAGTTATTTTCACAATAGGATGTGAAATTAAAACTTATAGTTCCACCTTTCAACAGTGTTTCAATAAAAAATAGTTGCCACATTACATAAATTTTGACAATATAAAAATAGAAAAATGCTATGATAGACATAAGCCAGGGACTTCAGAACTATGGATTAGCGGTATGTTCAACTCAGAAACTGTAATGGACTTGGTAAATTCCTCCTTGAAAAGTCAACATTTAGGCACAATTTGAAAGATTCTTAGTAACCAAACAACTGAGATAGTTCAACTAGTACCGAGATAACATTCTGGAAAGGCAAAGGTAGCATATGAGTGCACACCTTGTCCTAGTGAGTGTGTGCAATCGTTAATACCTATTTGTCTCAACACCACAGTATGCTCAAAGAATACCAGAAAAACTTCAAAAGTCATATTTCCTTGAACTTTGAGCAAGGAACATTAGAAAGAGCAGTGACATCACATTTCAGAAAAAAGTTAAGTATATTCAAACTTAAAAGAACAATGGAGTATAATGGAATATAATTTCTTAATGCAAAAAACAACCTTCTGTTTACAATGCTATTGAAGTGCTTCCCTGTGGAGTGTTTCTCTAACACAAATGACAGGAAAAGAAACAGTATCTCCAGTTTTAGTCATTTACCAGCTCAGCAGAAAGTGTCAGCTTTAAGTATCTTCCCAATTGGTACAATTACAACATCCAGTGTGTGCTATTCAGTTTCTAGTGCTGAAGAAACTGCATCATGGATATAAGACAGAATGAAAGGACAGGACAAGGCTAGGGGTTCCCTACCTCACTAAAATTGAAATATTGACAATATAATCTATTAAACCATTTTATTACCATCATAGACATTGAGAAAATAATTCTGTAGATAAAATCCATCTAGTCTAACAGAATTGCTGGAAATTTATTGAATTCCTCAAATTCATGCATGTCTACCAATTTCAACACATCTACAACCTAAAAGACTGGTGCAAAAGAAATTCTATTAGTAATTTCTCCACTGGGAATCTATAAATATGTACATACATATTAATTTGTATTATTTAAATAGCTTCCAATATAATTGACTTTTGACTTTTAAACAAAAATAATAACTATATACTATTGAATTTATTTTATATAATTTAATGGCTGTGTGTATAGAGAGAGGGAGATAGAGAGACACACTCACAGCGATAAAGAGAAATTCAAACAAATACAAGTTATTTATAATTAGTATCACTTAAGAATTACCAGTGTAGGCTTGGATATGAAAAGGGCCCCACATTTTGAATATATAATAAGCTAATGTTAAAATTTTAGTGAAAGATCATAAATTAATGAACCAATAATTTCAAGAAGCTCAAGAAAGCCTATTACCAATCAGAAGGAGGATCAAAAGGAAGGAGAAAGTAAAAGACAAGAAGAGAAGAGAGGAGAGGCCACCACCACTGTCACCAAGACAACCACCACTACCATGACCCCTCTCCACCACTACCATGACCTTCACTACCACCATGACCTTCACCACCACCAGGACCTCCCTCACCACCAAGATAACCACCACATCCATCACCACTACCAAATGCGGGCACATAAAATCATGTTTCTCAATATTAGTTTCAGAGAATATTGAAATGTTTTCTAATATATTTAAAGAAAAGTAAACAAATAATATTCTGTGGTGTCTGCAACATGGAATTTGTACAAAGGTAGCACAGACATTTATAGACAAAATGAAAATACAATATTTTAAAGATCCCGTATTCTCGGTGAAATAGTATGATATGTGTGGTGGTTGAGATGTCTCATTTAAACACTTGGTCCCAGGGGAGTTTTAGGAGGTGTGGCAGTCACTGGAGACAGGCTTTTGCTTCACTTACTTTGCCTTGTTTCATGTTTGAAGTCAACCATGTGATCTGTTTCCTGCTCCTGGTGCAATATGGGCGGGGCACTTATTCACTTATGAAATGCCTGTCTGACAAGATGGACTAAAAATAGACTTTCCTCCATAAACTGATTCTAGTCATGGTGTTTTATCACAGCATCAGAAAAGTACCTGATACAACATGTAAGGGCAGATAACTAAATATATCACAGACACTGAAGCATTGGAAGAACTGTCTGCCATATTAGTATTTATTTCACTGTAATATGATTATGGTAAATGGCAAATGCCTAAGGCTATATCTTACAAGTTATTAAATATATTCCTTGGAAGATGTAGAAATTTTTTAAGTGTTTAAGGATATAACCTTTAGAAATGGGTGCTATAAGTAATTTGGTATCCATCCCTAAAGAAGGTGTTTTTAGCAGAGTGTTTGGTTAAGTGAGAATTAAAGAGGTGGACAGACTTCACCAAGACCCAAGGCGATGAGGTGAGGGATAATAGAGGCACAGCTGCACATCTTATGTGAATCTGACTTTAAAATATGAGGTTATTCTTTGATTTTTCTTAACAATGACATAAATTGAAACTGGGTAGGATCTGTTATATGTCTCAAAAATGATAAAAGAAGGAAAAGGGTAAAAGGTTTTGAAGTAGGCAAGAGAAAGGAAGAGATGAATATATTTTGAGTGAGAGAAGAAAGATTAAACAAAAGATGGGCATGAGACATCTGAAAGAGAAATGAAGAGACACAATAAATTATACATAAGAGAAGAAAGAATAAATAAAGAAGTTGGGGTTTGGTGATATCCATGGTAACACAGGAGACAATAGAATAGAGACCCAATTTCTCTTTCCTTCCCTGAACAACCTTGGGATATGAAGCAAGGAGCTCTGAGAAGGCCCCAATGATACCCACCTCTGACCTCCACCTCCTGTTCTCCACTTGCATTTCCTCTTCTAGAATGCATGCCTGATTTAGTGTGTTGTATCTCATGAACAGGGCAGGGCAAAAGTGAATGAATGATGCTTTCAAGTTTGGGTTTTCTCTATTTCCCATGGTTGAGACGTACCTTTGGTAATCTTGCATGACTCTCATTCATACTCTCTGTCTGTGTGTGTGTCTGTCTGTGTGTCTGTCTGTCTGTCCATCCATCTGTCTCTCTCTCTCTCTCTTCCTCTCTCTCTCTCTCTCTCTCTCTCTCTGTGTGTGTGTGTGTGTGTGTGTGTATGTTATAAAATCATATGGAAATGTTGCTTCCATTATTTGGGGAGACAATATGACAATAGCAACACAACTGAATTTGAAATTACATTTTGATCCCAGAATTTGATTACTTTAATATATCTTTGGCTACTGCTGTACAGAATATCTGAATATGTAAATTATATTACATTATATTAAATTATTTGATTACTCCTTTGCATTAAGCGTATACACACTAGACACTCAGTTAAAAACCTAGACATACTCAAGCTATCATACTTTGAACAATACTATACACAGGTCAATGGAATAAAAGCAGAGGTTGCAAATTCAGCAGTCCTTGAGACACTGGGACCTTACCTATATATCCATCATTGAATTCCTAGCTTGCCTTAGTCTTCTGAAATCAAATTAAAAGACAATACCCTATCCATATGGGGAAAAAATGTAAAATAGAGTAACACTGCTCTAACAATAATACAAACAAGAAGTAAAAAAAAAAAACAGTGCAATGTAATATAATATGCATCTCAATTGTTAATATTCTTGCATAGCTGTGCTTGAAGACAGATGGAAATAATCACATACTTGTCTTCAAGATAGTCAAAACAGTTATGTTGCTGTTATCCCCTTGTCTCCTCAGATACTGACAGCATTTTCCACTGATTTTTCAAGATGACAAACAATCCTTAGTACAGCAAGGCAAAGTACTGAGCTCTCATGGCATACACAGTAACTACATCCTTCAAGGAGTTACATAATTAGCTTGAGTCTTTTACATTTCCCTTGTAGATAGGTCATTATCTGTTAATTTCACTTCAGACTTGCAAAGTAGGCATAAAACCTAATTATTATGAAAATAGAGCATTAAGTCTAATAGAAGTGGGCTTAGATCAAAGAATTATTATAAAAAGAAGACATTAAGTGTAATAAGATTGAGCATTGGTCTAGATAGAAACAAAATCTAGGCCTGAGCACTGAATCAACTTGGGGGTTAGTAAAAAATCAGCTCAATAATTCACTGCTGAAAATGGAAAAACATAGCTGTCTATAGTTCAAGGAATTTGTGGCTAGGTATCTAGCGTTTCCCTAAAGATTGTAAACACATTGGTTGTATACAACCTTTAACACCATATTCTTTCACCATATCACTCAATAGCATTATTACTTTCTAATTAATCAAGCTCTTCTTGTTTTTATAATAAATTTTAGTGTTGTCTTTTATCTCTGTGTGTCTACCAATAAAAAAATTAGCAATCCATAGCCAGACTATCTAATGAACTTCACCAAAGTTGGAGCATTAATTTTAGATCTTGAATGTATAAATACACACCAATATACTTGTATTGGAGTCATTATAATTGCATTGGCTTTGATACACTGTGTAAACAGAACATTAATGCATACATTACTCCTTTAATTTTTAATTTATCATTTTTTATGGATTGGGGTGTCACCATCTAGAGTTACTTTATATTGTTGAGCAATTAAACTATATAACTATCTTTCAATTATTCTGCAGGCATTAGTAAATTAAAATGTAGTAATTTGGACATCATCATTCACAAAACTTAGGAAGTAGAGGGGGGGCGGGGGATTGGAAGTTCAAGGACATTCTCAGCTAACATAAATTAAAAGCCATCCTAGGCTACATTAAGTACTGTCTCAAAACAATGAACATACAATGAAAAATTAAAAGAAAAAAACTAGTAACTTTGTATTGATGACCACAGCAGAACTAAAATATGTAAGGAATTTTGCCTGTGTCAGCACAGGAAGAGAACAAGAATTAAGGGGAAATGAGAGAGAGAGATGAAGGATAATGATGTAGTCTTTAATGCAAGGGCAAGTACAAGCACTTTGGATGAATGAAGATGTTGGTTTTCATCAGGTCAATAGTGTTGTGTAGTGAAAATTCCTCTGGGCCATTTGTAGAAAAGCAGCTTAGATTTTCAGAACTATATTGCACAGGTGTAAAATTCCTTAACTCAAATCTGTAGAACCTTTATCCTGCATTCCAAGATAGAAAACTCCAAGTCATATCTCCTACACTTCTGCCTTTTCAGGGATAGTGTCCTGTGTCCCTTATCACTTCTAAGCAGCTTCATTATGCCTACAAGTATTCCAAGTATAAAAATATAAGCCCACCTTACTGCCTAAGACAATCATTTTCATACCTCTGTGAGGTATTCCCGGAGCTCCTGTGAGCTTCCCTCACAGCTGAAGTTAGAATAAGTTTAAGTAGTCCATTTGAATCTGCTTAGCTGAGCCACAACTCACTGTCCAGGGCATCGGGGATCACTCTCTAATGTCCAATGTCAACCCCTTCCCTTCCCAATTTCACTTTTTTGACCAATGCATTTTAAGAAGCACAATTGACTAAATTGATTAATTATCCATCTTGTTTTCAAACTTCTCATTAAACTGTTATTCAGGACTATTACTTAGTGTCTATTAACCATATGGTGAATATCTAACTACTAAACTGATCCACTACCAGAGAGGCCCCAAAGATTGCCCAACCTCCAAACTGACATTCTCATTCAGGAGGTCTGGAACAAGTCCTATGCTGGTTTCCCAGCTATCAGTCTGGGGTCCATGAGCCTTGTTCAGGTCAGTGGTCCCTGTAGGTTTCTCCAATCTAGTTCTGACCCCTTTGCTCATAACTCCTTCCTGTCTGCAACTGGATTCCACAGTTCAGCTCAGTGTTTAGCTGCAGGTATCAGACTCTGCTTCCATCAGTTGCTGTATGAAGGGTCTAGGATGGCATATAAGGTAGTCATCAATCTCATTAACAGAGAAGGGCATATAAGGTAGCCTCTCAACAACTGCTTAGACTGTTAGTAGGTGTCAAAATTGTAGATCTCTGAACATATCCATAGTGCCAGAATCCTCTTTAAACCTCTAATGGCTCCCTTTATTGTGGTATCTCTTATCTTGCTCTAAATTCTTCCCCTGATTAAATCTTCCTGCTCTTTCATGTCCTCCTCTCCCCTCCTGTTCTCCCCTCACTTTCTTCTAGCTGCCTCTCCCCTCCCCCATGCCCCCAATTAGCTCAGAAGATCTTGTCCCTTTCCTTTTCTCCAGAGGACCTGCATGTCTCTCTTAGGGTCCTCCTTGTTTTCTAGCTTCTCTGGAAGTGTGGATTGTAGGCTGGTAGTACTTTGTTCTATGGCTAAAATACATATATGAGGGAATACATACTATTTTTGTGTATTTGTGCCTGGGTTACCTCGCTCAGGATGGGTTCTTCTAGTTCCTTCAATTTGTCTGTGAATTTCAATATTCCATTGTTGTTTTTTCTGCTGCGTAGTAAGTTCATTGTGTAAATGTACTACATTTTCTCTATCCATTCTTCAGTTGAGGGGCATCTAGGATGATTCCAGGTTCTGGCTATTACAAATAATGCTGCTATGAACATGGTTGAGCAGATGCCCATGTTGTATGAATGTGCTTCTTTTTGGTATATGCCTAAGAGTGGAATTGCTGGATCTCGTGGTAGACTGATTCCCAGTTTCCTGAGGATCCACCATACTGATTTCCAAAGTGGCTGCATGAGTTGGCACTAACACCAGCAGTGGAGGAATGTTCCCCCTTCTCTACATCCTTTCTAGCTAGCATCAGGTATCATTGGTGTTTTTGATTTAAGCCATTCTGACAGGAGTGATGGTATCTCAGAGTTGTTTTGATTTGCATTTCACTAATGGCTAAGGGTGCTGAGCACTTTCTTGTGATTCATTCAGCTATTTTAGATTCCTCTATTGAGAGTTGTCTATTTAGTTCTGTACCCCACTTTTTAATTGGATTGTTTGGTATTTTGGTGACTAGCTTTTTAAGTTCTTTGTATATTTTGGAGATCAGCCCTCTGTCAGATGTGGGGTTGGTGAATATCTTTTCCCATTCTGTGGGCTGCCATTTTGTTTTGTTGACTGTGTCCTTTGCCTTACAGAAGCTTCTCAGTTTCAGGAGGTCCCATTTATTAATTCTTGATCTCAGTGTCTGTGCTACTGGTGTTATGTTCAGGAAGCAGTCTCTGATACCTATTCGTTTGAGAGAGTAGTTCCAGAGTTCAGTGCAGTGCATAGCTGTTGGTGTCTGCCTCTGCTTCCATCAACCACTGGATGAGGGCTCTAGGATGGCATAAAAAGTAGTCATCAGTGTCATTATAGCGGAAGGGCATTTAGCGTAGCCTTTCGACCATTGTCTAGATTGCCAGTTCCTGTCATCCTTGTAGATCTCTGGAAATCTCCCTAGTGTCATATCTCTCCTCAGACCTATAATGGCTCCCTATGTTATGGTATCTCTCATCCTGCTCTCCTTTATTCTCCCCCCCCCCGACTCAAACTTTCTGCTCCTCCATTTCCTCCTCTCCCCTCCTCTTCTCCTCTCATTCTGCCAGCTCCCTCTCCCCAACCCTTATGCTCCCAATTAGCTCAGGAAATCCTGGCCTTTTCCATTCTCCTGGGCCCATGCATTTTTCTCTTTGAGTCCTTCTTGTTTCCTAGTTTCTTTGGTGAAGAGGAGTATAGGCTGGTTGGTAATCCTTTGCTCTATGTCTAAAATTCATATATGAGTGAATACATAACATGTTTGTCGTTTGTGAATGGGTTGCCTCACTCAGGTTGGTTTCTTCAAGTTCCAACCATATGCCTGTGAATTTCATGACTCCTTTGCTTTATTCTGCTGAGTAGTACTCCATTGTATAAATGTACCGCATTTTCTCTATCCATTATTCAGTTGAGGGACATCTAGGTTGCTTCCAGATTCTGGCTGTTACAAACAATGCTACCATGAACATGGTTGAACATAGTCCTTGTATGAACCTGCATTATTTGGGTATATGCCCAAGAGAGGAATTGCTAGATCTTGAGGTAGACTGATTCCCATTTTTCTGAGGAGTCGGCATACTGATTCCCAAAGTGGTCTTACAAGTTTGCACTCCCACCAGCAATGAAGGAGAGTTCCTCTTTCTCCACTTCCACTCCAGCATAGATTGTCATTGGTGTTTTTGATTTTAGCCTTTCTGGCCAGTGTAAGATGGTATCTCAGAGTTGTTTTGAGTTGCGTTTCTCTGATGGCCAAGGATTTTTAGCAATTTCTTTTCTTTCTTTCTTTCTTTCTTTCTTTCTTTCTTTCTTTCTCTCTTTCTTTCTTTCTTTATTTTGTTTTTTTGAGACAAATAAGCTTTGGAGCCTATTCTGGCTGGCCTCTAACTCACAGAGATCTGCCTGCCTCTGCCTCCCGAGTGTTGGGATTAAAGGTGAGCGCCACCAACGCCCTGCTCTTGAAATGTCTTTCAGCCATTTAAGATTCCTCTGTTGAGAATTATCTATTTAGTTCTGCCCTCCACTTTTTAATTTCATTGATTGGTATTTTGGTGGCTAGCTTCTTTAGTTCATTGTATAGTTTGGAAATCAGCCCTCTGTCAGATGTGGGGTTGGTGAAGATATTTTTCCCATTCAGTGGCCTGTCGTTTTGTCTTATTGTATCCTTTGCCTTACAGATGTTTCTCAGTTTCAGGAGGTCCCATTTATTAATTGTAGATCTCAATGTCTGTGCTACTGGTGTAATGTTTAGAAAGCAGTCTACTGTACCAATTTGTTCAAAGTTATCTCCCACATTCTCTTCTAGAAGATTCTGTGTGGCTGGATTTATGTTGAAGTCTTTGATCCATTTGGACTTAAGTTTTGTGCATGGTGACAGATATGGATCTATCTGCAATCGCCTGCATGTCTGAATCCAGTTGTGCCAGCACCATTTTTTGAAGATGCTTTCTTTTTCCATTGTATAGACTTAGCTTCTTTTTCCAAAATCAGGTGTTCATAATTGTGTGGGTTAATATCAGTGTTATTGTTTTGTTTAAAAAGAAGAAAAGAGAAATTGCTGAGACAGACATATTGACTATAAGTTTATTATAAGGCCTGGCAGAATGGGGAGACTAAGAAGAAGAACAGGGTAAATGGCTCACCACCATGGCCGGTCGCCATAGAGAGACAGAGAGAGTGCACAGAGCGCGGGACAGAGGAACAGAGGAACAGAGCGGGACAGAGAAACAGAGAGAGAGAGAGCATAAAGGGGAAGGGGCCTATCTTTTAAAGGGGTCCTCTGCACCTTCGTGCAGACTTCTTTCCCATGGAACCTTGGGCTGACCAGGGTATGCCTGAGTGGATTCCACCAGGTAACAGGGGCAGGTCAGCATAATGCCTGAACCTTTCATTCCCACCTCTACTTATTATTAAAAAAAAGGTGAGGTGTTTAGACATGGCAGGTTAAGGAATAAGGGCATCGAATTCTTCAGACTGCTTCCTGCTGACTTGGGGGGCGTTGACCGTCTTTGGGGGACCCGAGAAGGTTGGGGTGCTGCCACTTCCTGGGGAAGCTGGTTGTTTCATTGTAGTCCAGGCTGTATGGAACTCCCTGGCACCTCTTAGACCTGGCAAGATGTTGACAGAGCAGAAGACAAGGTTGAGTTTAGAAAAAAAATTTTTTTCTTAGGTCCTGTAACTTGAGGGGAAGATTGTAAGATGAGGGAGGGGTTCCCAAGGAGTCCCAAGATGAGTGAAGGGAATTTGGGACCGGGGAAAGGTTGAATATTACCTGGAGTGAATCTGACCTGTTTTGATCTGATTCGGCTCCCTGGAACTTACAAGAATCCTTAGAGTTTGTGGAAACATAAGTGTTAGACATGTTAGAAGCATATTTACATTAGAAGCAACTTGGCTGAAAGTATTACCATTTTAAAACAGACAGATTTTTTTTTTAGGACAATGAAAAGCATCTTAATCTTGACCTTGTAGTTATGATCCTAGAGTGGTATTGGTGAACTTTATTATGAACAGTAGCATGAGAAATAGAGAAATCCAGAACATATTTTATCCTTTTTTAATGTCTTAACTCATTTTATCATCATTTAAGCCTTTTTATCCTCAGGCCTTCATAACTACATTTTCAGACTTTCATACATGTTAGACTTTCTTATCTTCATATAAATAAACCCTAAAATACCTGTTACTGGAATCTGTTTTGCTTTAAGTTAGCAAGACTATCAGTCGTCAAAAACATCAGAGTTCTTGAGAAGGATAAGATTTTACCTGAATCAATGATTAAAGAATAACAGAGACTTGCCAGCAGGCTGCATGGACAGCCATCCCCAAGGTCCTCCATCCATAGTAGCAGGCTGCAGGACACCTGCCTTCTTGCTGATAACTTGTGACCTGTGGATTAGAGACTTTGGGAAGACTCGCCTACCGTTGGCCCAAGCAACACCGGGAAAGTCGATTCCGTTGTCCTCTCTTGTCCAAGGTATGGAATACTTTGTAGTAGTTGAGGTGAAGGGTAGGGTTGTTCAGTGACCAGCGTTGTCACTGACTCGAGATGAAGCTTCTTCAGTGCCCATCAGTCTTCTCGGAGGAAATGGGGTGGGGCCAGCAGCTGGCCTATTTCTCTGTTATAAAAAAGCTTTTTAACAAAACATTTTAAATGCCATATTCTCTAGATCTCTGAGCATTTGAGGGCTGTCTGCTTAGGATCTTAGTAGTTAAGTTTGTCTTTAGTTAGAGAAAAATCCCTTTTTGTAATAAAATCTGTACCTTTGTAAATGGCTTATAGGATAGACTGAGTGGTATAAATATTTTGTTAATTTGAAATAGACCTTTATGATTTTAAACTTTTATCATCATTTAAAGATATATGAGTTAAATTTGAGTTGTATAGACTTAGCTTATATTTTAAGTATAGTTAAATTATACCTTTATGACCTTAAATGTTTACCATCATTTAAAGATATATAGCAATTTAGAAATATGAGACTTAGTATAGTTTAATTTAAATTGTATATAAGCTAGATAAGTATAAAGTTAAATTACAGGTACAAAGACAAGCAGGACTGGATAACAGTAAAGGAGAACCAGAATGTAATCTCTGATCCATACATTGTAGCAAATAGACAGGAGATTTAAAGAGACAGGGTAGACTTAAACAGAGGGCCCTGGAAAGGCACAGTATTTAGTAAACAAGCCATGAACAACAGAGCCAGTGAAAGAAGAAAAAGACAAAAAATAAAATAAGAAGAAAAAGACAAAAATAAAATAAAAAGCAAAAAGATCTGGCTGGCAGACAGGTTTGCTGGCAAAGGACACTGGAGCTGGGTGTGCCTACAGGTAGGTCACATGACTAAAACGGCAGCAATCTTAAGCAGCTTTTGTCTGTTTACCTGCTTGTTGGATGAAACCAGAAAGGTCCCTCTATGCATTTCCGATGGGTGAGGCAAGTTGAAAACCGGCAAAAAGATCCTCTACGGATGCACGTCTGCCTGTGGGAGTTGCCAGGGGCCTGGCCCCGAAGGGGACACAGCTGCCCGAAACCAAAAAAGGACCCAGCAGTCCGAACTGAAAAATGCAAAAAAGCACCGCTCCTGGAGCAGGATCCCATGACTGACCTTTAGGAAATGCACCCAACAAGTGAAAGAAGAAATAAAAAGCAAGATGTCAGGTGGCAGTGCTTGCCCGTGCAAGTCACTGAAGTGAGTGGGCAGGCCTAAGCTAGGTCACATGGTTATGACCAAGATGGTGGCCTCCAGATTAGCCCACGTGGTTGAGGTAGCAAACCCGTAAGCATATTCTCAATTGCCAGAAAAGTTTCAAACTAGCAAACAAACAAAAAACTCTTAGAGCGTCTCAAGCAGACATTGCCAACCAAGAAGAAACAGTCAGAAATAGAACAATCAGAACAATGAGGGACATTCCCAGGTGAAAGAAAGTTCCCACTGGGAGGCAGAACTCCGCTCATTTACCTATTCGCTGCCAGTAACCGAAAGATCCCGTAAAAGTGTATTTTCGGGCAAGGCCGAAAAATGCAGATTGCCCTGTCTGAGAGCACCCGGCCCAAAACCGAAAAATGGACCCAGAGTGAACAGCGTTGGGTCTGCTCCATGGAAGCAGTTCTGGGTATCTTACCGGATTGCAGCAAATAGGGAGTACCAGGAAAAGTGAAGATGGAAGTGGGCTATGAGTTCAGATTTTAGGATCTCCGAGATTTCCCATGCTCCTGGCAGGAAATGTTACAAAGAAAGAAAAACTATCCCACCAGTTAGCTTTGGGAGAGGGTCTACGGAGACAGCCTAAACCAAGTCGGGCGCCAAAATGTTATTGTTTTGTTTAAAAAGAAGAAAAGAGAAATTGCTGTTGGGTGCCAAAATGTTATTATTTTGTTTAAAAAGAAGAAAAGAGAAATTGCTGAGACAGACATATTGACTATAAGTTTATTATAAGGCCCGGCAGAATGGGGAGACTAAGAAGAGGAACAGGGTAAATGGCTGACCGCCATGGCCGGTCGCCATAGAGAGACAGAGCACACAGAGCGCACAGAGAGCGGGACAGGAACAGAGAGAGAGCGTAAAGGGGCAGGGGCCTATCTTTTAAAGGGGTCCTCTGCACCTGCGTGCAGACTTAGTTCCCATGGAACCTTGGGCTGACCAGGGTATTGCCTGAGTGGATTCCACCAGGTAACAGGGGCAGGCCAGCATAATGCCTGTACCTTTCAATCAGGGTTTTCAATTCAATTCCATTGGTCTATCTGTCTATTTTTGCGCAAGCTGTTTTCAGAACTATGGCTCTATAATAGAGCTTGAAATCAGGGATGGTGATGCCTCCAGAAGTTCCTTTATTGTACAGGGTGTTTTGGCTATCCTGGGCTTTTTGTTTTTCCATATAAGTTGAGTTTTGTTCTTTCAATGGCTGTGAAGAACTGTGTTGGGGTTTTCATGGGTTTTCATTGAATCTGTAGATTGCTTTTGGCAAGATTGCCATTTTTACTATGTTGATTCTACCTATCCAAGAACATGGGAGATCTTTCCATTTTCTGGTATCTTCTTTAATTTCCTTCTTAAAGACTCAAAGTTCTTACTGTACAGGTCTTTCACTTTTTTGGTTAGTATTACCCTAAGATATTTTATGTTGTTTGTGGATATTGTGAAGTGTAATGTTTCACTGGTTTCATTATTATTGTGTCTATCATCTGTTTTTAGTAGGGCTACTGATTTTTTTTAGTTAATTTTGTATCCTGCAACTTTGCTGAAGGTGTTTATCAGCCGTAGGAGTTCCCTGGTAGAGTTTTTCGGGTCACTTATGTAGACTATCATATCATCTGCAAATAGTGAAAGTTTGACTTCTTCCTTTCCAATTTGTGTCTCCTTGATCTCCTTTTCCTGTCTTATTGCTCTAGCTAGAATTTCAAGTACAATATTGAAGAGATATGAAGAGAGTGGACACCCTTGTCTTGTTCCTGATTTTAGAGGAAACGCTTCAAGTTTCTCTCCATTTAGTTTGATGTTGGTTGTTGTTTGGTGTATGTTATTTTTATCATGTTTAGATATGTTCCTCTTATTCCTATTCTCTCCAAGATCTTTATCATGAAGGGATGTTGGATTTTGTGAAAGGATTTTTCAGCATCTAGTGAGATTATCATGTGGTTTTTCTTGTTCAGTTTGTTTATATAGTGGATTACATTGATGGATTTTTGTATGTTGAACAATCCTTGCATGCCTGGGATGAAGCCTACTTGATCATGGTGGATAATTTTTCTGGTGTGTTCTTGGATTCAATTCACCAATATTTTGTTGAGTATTTTTGCAAAGATGTTCATGAGGTATATTGGTCTGTAGTTTGCTTTGTTAGTTGTATATTTGTGTGGCTTGTGTATCAAAGTAATTGTAGCCTCATAAAAAGAGTTTGGCAATGTCCCTTCTGTTTCTATTGTGTGGAACAATTTGAGCAGTAGTGGTTATTAGCTCTTGTTTGAATTTCTGGTAGAATTCAGCAGTGAATCCATCTGGCCCTGGGCTTTTTTTGGTTGGGAGGCTTTTGATGACTGCTTCTATTTCATTGGGGATATAGGTGGATTTAACCTGCTTATCTGTCCTTGGTTTAATTTTGGTAAGTGATGTCTATCCAGAAAACTGTCCATTTCCTTTAGGTTTTTGAATTTTGGGGGGTACAGGTTTTCAAAGTATGACCTGATGATTTCCTGGATTTCCTCAGAGTCTGTTGTTAAATCCCTGTTTTCATTTCTGATTTTGTTAGTGTGCTTTCTCTCTCTGCCTTTTGGTTAGTTTGGTTAGAGGTTTGTCTATCTTAGTTATCTTCTCAAAGAACCAACTCTTTGTTTTATTGATTCTTTGTAATGTTTTCCTAGTTTCTACTTTATTGATTTCAGCCCTCAGTTTGATTATTTCATGTTGTTTACTCCTCTGTGGTGAGTTTGCTTGTTTTTGTTCTAAAGCTTTTAGTTGTCCTGTCAATTCTCTAGTGTGATTATTCTCCAGTTTCTTCAGGTGGGCATTTAGTGCTATAAACTTTTCTCTTAGCACTACTTTCAGAGTGTCCCATAAGTTGGAGTATGTTGTGTTTACATTCTCATTAAATTTAAGGAAGTCTTTATTTTTTTTTATTTCTTCCTGAACCCAGGAATGGTGCATTTGGGTGTTATTCAATTTCCACAAGTTTGCAGGTTTTCTGCAATTTGTATTGCTGTTGAATTCTACCTTTAAAGTGTGGTTGTCTGATAAGATACAGGGGGTTATTTAAATTTTTTGTATCTCTGGAGGTTTGCTTTGTTGCCAACTATGTCCCCAATTTTAGAGAAGGTTCCATGTCTTATTGAGAAGAAGGTATATTCTTTTGTGTTTCCATGGAATGTTCTATAGATATCTGTTAAACACAATTGGGTCATAACTTCTGTTAGATCCTTTGTTTCTTTGTTAAGTTTCTGTCTGGTGGTCCTGTCTAGTGGTGAAAGTGGGAGGTTGAATTCTCCTACTATAAGTGTGTGGGGTTTTATGTGTGGTTTGAGCTTTAGTAATGTTTCTTTTACAAATGTGGATGCCTTCATATTTGGGGCATAGATGTTCAGGATTGAGACTTCATCTTGAAAGACTTTTCCTGTGATGAGTATGAAATGCCCTTCTTCATCTCTTTTTGATTGATTTTAGTTTGAAATCTAATTTGTTAGATATTAGGTTTGCAACACCAGCTTGTTTCTTGGGTCCATTTGGTTGGAAATCTTTTCCCAACCCTTTACTCTGAGGTAACGCCTGTCTTTGACATTGAGGTGTGTTTCTTGTTTATAGCAGAAGGATGGATTCTGTCTTTGTATCCATTCTGTTAGGCTGTATCTTTTTATAGGCAGGTAGAGACCATTGACACTTAGGGTCATTAATGTCCATTAATTGTTGGTTCTTGTTTGTTTTTGATTTATTGTTGGTATTGTCATTGTGCATGGATTTCTCCCTCGTGTTTCTTTTTGTGTTTGGATTATCTATTGGATTAAATTTGGATTATCTATTGCCTATGTTTTTGTGAGTGTAGTTATCTTCCTTGGGTTAGAGTTTTCCTTCCAGAACTTTCTGTAGTGCTGGATTTGTGGATATGTATTGTTTAAATCTGGTTTTGTCATGGAATATCTTGTTTTCTCTATCTATAGTGATCGAAAGTTTTGCTGGGTTGGCATCCATGTCCCCTTAATGTTTGTAGGATATCTATCCAGGACCTTCTGGCTTTCAGTGTTTCTATTGAGCAGTCTAGTGTGATTCTGATAGGTCTGCCTTTATATGTTACTTGGCCTTTTTCTTTTTGCTGCTCTTAATGTTTTCTCTTTATTCTGTAGGTTTGATATTTTGATTATTATGTGTAGAGGGAACTTCTTTTTGTGGTCCAGTCTGTTTGGTGTTCTGTAAGCTTCTTGTACTTTCATAGCCATATCCTTCTGTTTATTGTTTCTTCTATGATTTTGTTGAATATGTTTTCTGTACCTTTAGCTGTATTTCTTCTTCTTTTATACCCATTATTCTTAGGTTCGGCCTTTTCATGGTGTCCCATATTTCCTGGATATTTTGTGTTAGGGTTTTGTTGGACTTGAGATTTTCTTTGGTTGATGACTGTTTACCCTCTAGCAAGTCTTCAACAACTGAGATTCTCTCTGCTATCTCCTGAATTCTATAGGTTATTCTCACATCCTTAGTTCCTGATTGTTTATCCAGCCTTTCTATTTCCAGTATCTCCTCATTCTGTGTTTTGTTTATTGTTTCTATTTCAGCTTCCATGCCTTGAACTGTTTCCAGTGCTTCCGTCACTTGTTTAATTGTTTTTTCTTGGCTTTCTTTAGATTCTTTGAGAGATTTGTTTATTTCTTGAATTTTTTGGTTTATCTTTTCCTCCATTTCATGTAATTTTTTTGCTTGTTTTTTCTTCTATTTCTTTAAGGGTTTTTTTCCTTTTTAATGGTCTTTATCATCTTCCTAATAAAATTTTAAGGTACATCTCTTCATCCTCTGCTTTGGGCTATTCAGATCTTGCTGGTGTGGAGTCCCTAGATTCTGGTGGTGTTGTTTTGGTCTTTCTGTTGTTGAGTGTGTTCTTATTGTGTGTTCTTCTCATCTCGTCTTCCAGTGGGTGCAGGTGGGGTTGCTCTATCTCTTCTTGTCACCTGGTGGTGTGTGTTAGCCAAGACTTCAATGTCTGCAGCTCTGGATGGTCTTGCCTCTCCTGGTAGTCTCCTCACTCAGTAGAGGTTGGGCTGGTAGATTGGGAAGGAAGAATGAGGTGTTTCCAGACTCTGGGAGATCCTCCTTCTCTGGGGAGGTCCACTGTATGCAGGCACAGGCCCAGAGAGATCCTGGAGTGATGTGGACATTGGGCAGGAGTAGGGTAGGAGCAGAGGGTACACTCACCTCAGTAGAGGTGGGGTTGGCAGAGGGGGAAGGAAGAGCCTCATCTATGATTTTGTTGAATATGTTTTCTGTACCTTTGAGTTTGGTTTCTTCAGCTTCTTGTGTACCTATTATTCTTAGGTTTGGTCCTTTCGCAGTGTACCATATTTCCTGGATATTTTGTCTTAGGGATTTGTTGGACTTGAGATTTTCTTTGGTTGATGCCCCTATTTCTCCTAGTTTATCTTCAATGCCTGAGATTCTCTCTTACATCTCTTGTATTCTGTTGGTTATGCTTGTATCTGTAGATCCTGACCACTTACCCAGCTTTTCTTATTTCCAGTGTTTCCTCAATTTTTGTTTCCTTTATTTTCTCTATTTCAGTTTTCATGTCTTGAAATGTTCGAATTATTTCCTTCATCTGTTTGATTGTTTTTTCTTGGCTTTCCTTGCTTTTTTTTTTTTTAAAGAGATTTATTGATTTTTTTCTATTTTTGCTATGTTTTTACTTCCATTTCTTTAAAGGATTTTTCCATCTCCTCTTTGAGGGCATCTATCATTTTCATGAAATTGTTTTTAAGGTTATTCTCTCCTGCTTCATCTGTGTTAGCATGTTCAGGTCTTGTTGGTGTAGAGTCCCTAGACTCTAGTGGTCTCATATTGGTTTTTCTGTTGTTGAATGTGTTTTTATATTGTCTTCTTCCCATCCCTTCTTCCAGTGGGTGCAGAAGGAGTCTCTTCCTCTCCTGGTGGGGATGGAACCAAGCTTCCCTTCTGGTGGGTGCAAGCAGGTCCAATACTCTAATTGGCTCTCCCCTTCCTAGTCCCTTGAGTCTCTGGGTAGCCTGGACCTCACCAGGATTGGATCCACAGGCCCCAGGCCACAGGTGGCTCCAAGCAGGATCAAGTTTTTGTCTCTGTAATAACTATAAAGTAGAGATTATAACCTCTGTTTTGTAGAAAACTAAGTCAAAATTGCAAAACATGCTCAAAATGATGAAGCTAGTAAAATAATAGTACATCTTTAGGCTGAATTTTGTCTTTGTCTATGCCTCTCTCTTTCTCTTGGCTTTTCACCTACTTGTGGTACAAGGCTATATACTTGAAGATAACAAAACTGAATTTGGTCTTTTATGTCTGTTAGCCAGGCATTTCCTAAGTTACCTGAGTGATATCTGAATATCACACCCATGATACTCTGCCTTATAAAGGGAAAGGACATCTCTCTGTTACTGTGAATGTCCTCTGCCAAATGTTTCACTTCTCCAAAATATAATCTGCTACTACTTAGAGGGATTCACTCTTGTTTAGTTTTGTGTTGATTCATCTCTGCTGGAAATTTTATTTCCTCAATATCCCAATGTTGTGAATAGAGAACTATCCACCCACCCTGAAAAATCTCAATCTATCAGGATTCCTATCCTTAACAAAACCAACTCCGCCCAATATTAGCCATCAATTGCCAATAGCTTCTATGGCCATGCACATACCAACTTATGTATTCTCTTCCTGATACCTCAAGGATCTCATTTCATATATACTATTCATACCCAGACTTTTCTCCAGTGTCCTCCTAAGGAGAACTTCACAGTAATAGTCTCAGTGATCCCATGGATTCTTCACACACCAAATTCTATAGCAGATTCAGGGAAATATTTGGGTTTAGGTCACTAAGATTCAAGAAGCAAGTGTTAATAGATGTGGAGGACTCCATCTTGCACTAGAATAGAGCATATTCCTTCATTGATCTCTTTCTGATTATCTGTTTTCACAAGTGAGTGTTCCTGGATGCTTCCTGGTGCTTATAGCATCATCAGGACCTATCCCTGTCTCAGTGCCATAATGGTGTTCAATAAGAGGTAAAGGCAAGTTGTTCTTGATGATTTGACCTAGACAGTCTAAGTTTTAACAGTGATAAAGTCCCCGTGGAGACTGTGTCTCAGTGTCTGATTTTGAGAGCTACCCATAACACTTGGATTTTATAATGCTAACCTGAATTTGTGCCTGATCAATTTATTCAGTTTCTGGACTAAACATATTATTTTGTTCACATAGAGGTTTCCAGTATGCTTTATATTCAGCCATTTCATTAGCTTCTATCTTTCTTGAACATTATTATTGATTTGTAAGTAAACAATTCTGCCTTTCAGCATTGCTTATAGATCAGTTAGAGAAATAAACTCAGAAAAAACATTCAGAGTCCATTCAATTTATGTTTCCATTAAGATTTGGGAAACTCAACCATTACCCAATTAATTCATCTCATGGGTAGCTTGTGTGGTTTACAAAGCAGTCTTTTTAAAGGTAACATTTTAACAAGCAAACCATGTTAAAAATAATAGGATTCATCTAGAAGGAAACTTTAGTGTTAAAAGGTCAGTGGAAGTGTGGAACAAGCAAATAACCCGAGACAATAAATAATTTAATAAGTTTTGCTAATTTGATTCCATCAGGGTGGCAAGTTATAGCACCTAATTTGAGGAATTTGCTTAGTCCTTTGCCCAAATGTTATTTATTAAACTAATTAATGAATGACAAGAAAATAATGTTATGTTTTCTTCCTATTTTAGAAGGTATGCCTGTTGAACTAGAAGTTTGGGGTTGAAACACACTATATTAACTGTGTGTTATTTCTGAACTGATTTCAAGAAGTGATGCACCTTGTGATGTCCCCTGTGGAAAGGAAGAGATCTTATTGAATTCAGTAAAAGACTTTCAGTGGGAAAAGCAGCCATAAGTGCAGCAATTGTCAGCTCAATGACTGCCTTTAACAAAGTCTAGTACATTTGAACACTAAATGGAAGATCTCCAATAAAATTAAACTCACTGAGACCCCTCAGCAATTGTCCCAATGATTTTCCTTGCCCTGTTGTTGATTTTGGGCCTCACTCCATCTTCACTTGGCTTTTAACCTTCTTGATCTGTTTACTGCTATCTGGAAATGGATTCACCTGGGTGTTCAATACCCACTAATGCATGAGATACATGCTAAAAGTGAAGAGAATGAGATTTGCAGTTAGAGAGATACAGTTACCTAATGAAGAAAAGAAAACAGGACCTGAATATTTTTATATGAGCTTTAAAATTCAAGTTTTTGAATTTTCTTGATACAGCAATATTTGAATGGGTTTACTGAACCCACAGTAGCCTCACAGCAACAAGAAAGCTGTATCACTAGAAAACATTACAATTTTGTTTCCATTTTTTGTGTTATTTAGTGCAGGTTACTACAATTTTTGTGTTTCTCCATGACTTCAACAGCAAAGCCAGTCTCACAGTATATCCTGACTTTGTAGGGCTATATATAAGTAGAACATATTTTACAGTAAACCACCTAAATAAATTACAGAAAGAAGTGTCAACAAGTGCCCAGGGCTAAGCATAAAATATATGTTTAACACACATTTGTATTTAATTGAATTAATTTATTTTAATATCTTAAAATATTGAATTTTACTAAGTTCTTTAAATTTAATAATCTATAGATTTAATTTCAGCCAAATCATTTATATATACTTATTTCTCCTGGGGAAAATTGTTTGATAGTCTCATAGTTACATAGAGCCAATTTGCATACTTGCCATTTGATCTCTATTTTTTTTTTTGAGCAGTGCTATTTAGAAATAAATCACTGCTTGTTTAGTCACCAGAAAGAGATAGTCCAGGCTCATGATTCAAATATAAGGAATAGGGGAGTCATTTGAGTGTTGTATTCCAGTTGCCCATTATTAATGAGTTATGCTGTACTAAAAATAACTATGGTGCAAAAGTAAAGCAGTTTTGCATGTGTAGCTGTTTCTCACCACTCATCATGATCATCCTTAACTTGGCTGAAATAAAGGATAGTGCTGTCTTTGTGCTTTCTATTTTCAGCCACAGATTTTTGTTTCAGTGCACTTCTTCTGAAGACTAAGAAATTATTCTTAAGCAGAGCACAAAATACCTTTCTTTAACATTCATACTGATTACTACATCTGACAGTCATTAAATATGGTATATAATTCCCATCTGCCATGATTTTAAATGACTACTGTTAAATGGACTGAGTGTAAAAATGGTGGTTTGATAATGTTCATGCTATGTTCTCTATGACACTGATGGGTAACATCATTTGTATAAGCTACACCGCTTAGAAGAGCAAAGAAGCCAAGACGGTGCTACAGAAACTGGCAGAAACAGTTTACCTGACCTAGTGAGAGCATGGAGACCCCAGTCATAAAGCTGCGGAAACAGAATTGGACCGAACCAAGCCCTTTGAATGTAAGTGCCACCTAGGAGGCCAAGACAGTTTATAGGACCTCTAACAGTGGAGCCAGTCTTTATCCCTAGAGCACAAATGGACTTTGGGAGCCATTCCCTATGGGGAAACTATTGCAGCCCAGATACAGCAAGGAGGGCCTAGGCCCTCCCCGAAATGATATGATGGACTTTGAAGGTCCCTGGTCGAGGGCCTCACTATCCCTGGGGAGGAGTTGGGGGACAGATTGGGGGTGGGGAACATGGGAGGATGGGAGGGTGAGGGAATGGATATGTAAATATGAGTAATAATTTATATTTTATAAAAGGGTAAGGACAGAAGGAGCAATAATGTCTTTTCCCTTTACTTCATATTGGAAGAAAACTAATGCTACTAACCAATGAACAAATAAATGTCTCTCAGTATATACTTATCCAAAATGACAAAAGATTTCTTTTCACCCAAAACATCCAAATTCTAACTACAAATTCTGACATAGTCCTGTCATCTGTCTGCACATATTTCCCCAGAGTTAGATGACCCAGTCATTGTAGATGTCCAAAATTGATACTGACTTTTGTATTTTCTTCTCTATTTCCTTCACCATATTTTCAGTCTTGATAACAATATCTGTGTCTTGCTTACTTTCATATCTCTCGGATTACTGGGGCCGAATATGGCTATTGAGTACCTTACTCTATTACTCTACATCTTTTTTGTTTTAGACTTTTTTATACTAGCTCTTCACTAAGTTCACCCATCTGCTAGGCAGGCTTGCCAGTGGGCTACAGTATCAGGCCTGTCTCTAGCAATGCCTCCAGTATTGTTGTTACATATATGGGTAGCCATGCCCAGCTCATGGTCTCTGCTGCTTATTGGAATGTAGGCCTTTATTCCTGTGCAGCAAGCACTTTGCCCAGTGAGCTGTCCTCCAAGCCTTTATTAAAACAGTTTTTGAAGCCAGATACTGGCACACACCTGTAATCCTAGTTCTTTAGGAAGCTGACACAAAGAAGATCTCTTAAGCTCAGGGGTTTAAGGGCCAGTCTTGGCAACATACCAACACACTATCACTTACATTTTAATTAGCAGATAAGAAAAGTGATTTTTCAAGGAAATAAAAACATATTCACCCATCTCTTCATTTTTCTATGGCTTGAATTCTGCAGGAATCCAGATAACCTCACTGAATTCATACTTATTGATACATATAAACATAATTGCTGTACAAAATATGTAGTTTCCCTCCTTAATGCTAAGTTTCTTTTTGACATAGAAAAGATGTGATGATTATTAGTTTTACTTTCAGATTCACTTCAAACTCTAAATTATTTCTCTAGTGAAAGTTACTATTTATTTTTGCTTTATAATTTTGACTTGCAAGTGTTTTTCTTAACTGTTTTTTCTTAAAGCACTCTTGAGTTCTTTAAGCTCCTCTAGGATGTGATTAGAAGTGGTGAAGCCCTCTCAGGGCTGTTAAAGTCAGCTTATGCATAGAGCAGTGACATTGCAAGGCACCCATCCAAGTGCAAACTAAGAGCAGAGTGTGAAACAATAGACTGCTCACCAAAAGTGTACTTTCCACTGTAAGCCAGGGAGTTATGGTTCAGAAAGGATGCAGACAACAAGGTTGTTCATGGTACAATTTTTTCATTTATCATGCTTATTTCATATTAAACTATGGTCTTGCACTTCCTCTTGTGGCAATAGAGGTGTCCTGTCCTCTAGTATCTCCATACTAGGGTCCCCTATAAGCGCTAATTGCTGTTTTATGAGTGACTACTGTACTACACCAGAAAAGAAGACTACCAGCACTGCAAAGCATCTTCTCACATAAACCTCCAGATGTTGATCTTTTACCACAGCCTCTCAATGGATAAGGCTAGGTTAGGTTTGTGCTGAGTCCTTGGCCATAATCTGATAATCTTTATATAGACTTATCATCTAGCTTGAGGTACTTGTTGCTGGTTTTGTTTTTGAGTGTGGGCAATGTTGCATCTATATTTTAGGGAAAGAGAATTTTTCTTTACAACTGCTTCTTTGTGTTCCTGGTAGAGTTTGTCCTACCACCAGCAAGCTGTATTTCCAGCACATATATTTCTGTTGCACAACTAGGAATGTGTATCTTGCCCTCCCCCAGGCCTTATTTGTCACCATGCTCTGTTCCAATTCAGCTGTACAATATTGTCAGAATATTGCTCTTCATATTTATCTAAGCCACCAGTTGGTAAATTGATGACCATTTTTGTTCAAGGGTAGTTTTGACTTTTTCCCCAATTCCTCATTTCCTTTAAAACTATCTGTTTTAAGTCTGGTAATGAAGAGATATTGAATCCAAATAGAATGCCTATGGCAGTTAACCAAAGTCTTGTGTCTATAGGAGAACCCAGATATGATAAGCTCTGCAACCTGTGAAGATGGACTGACTCAGAAAGTCAGTTGTTTTTCAAAAATATCTTCATTTACAGGAAACCAGATGATGCAGTTATAACCACTAGATCTGAGGACCAGTTTTATCCTGTGATTGTGTGACCCTGATAAATAGCATTTGATCTGCCTGACCTTTAATGTTCCTGATAAAATAAATTATGGCCTTTACCTCATCAGACTGAGCTATAAAATGTCAACTTCTCTGTAGAACTCCACTCACACAAAAGACAGAAAGAATGCGCCATGGTGGGCAACAAGAAGCACAGCTTATCTTTGGCCATCAGCTCTCTACTGAGTGCCACAGTGCACCTAAGCAGCTACATAGTTCATAGCTTCTGGTAGGACAATATTAAATAATAAACTGTTCGCAAAAAACACTTTTTCCTAAAGTCCAAAAGCAATATCTAAGGGCTCTCCTGAAACAAAGAACAAGTGTCCCAAGATGCAAATTAACTCCACGTGGAAATGATTAAATCATGGTCAATAACTTGACCTACATATAACCCAAATTTGTCCATTGTAACCCTGAGGCAAAAGGCTGAACTGTGCTCAAGTGTGGCCACACTGGCTTCAGAGAATGTTTCACACACTAAGCCTTTGGAGAATATAGTCACTTCTATTAACTCCTACTGACTTCTCAACCAGAGGTCTTTGAGGAAAGACACACATTTGAATCACACATTTTTATTAGGATCTCACTTTAATGATGTGCTTTCAAACCCCCTGCCTTCCTTCATGTAACTGCCTTATGAAGACTACACTCCTACATAATTCTGGAAGTACAAACCTTGTCATCCTTCATAGTCTGTAGCCAAGGTCTTCACCTTCATGAAGTCCCCCTGAGCCCTACAGTACTCCAACTGATGAATGTTATCCCTCCCTCACCCTCCCACAGAATTTGATATACTCAAACATCATGATAAATAACACTTTGACTTTATGGACCACTGATTCACATGTGCACTAACTCCCTTATCATATATTACTGGATGACAATCTTTTCTTCTCAAGCTGTATTAAATTTTAAGTCTCCAAATTTTAATAATATACTTTGAATATACTGTGAATCTTAAGTGGCTCAGTAAGTATTTTTCATTTTCATGATTTATCACTATGTATCTTTGAGGCTTCCATTTTCCATTATAAATAAATAATTCAAATTTCAAAAATAATTGAGGTAGTGTCTCATGTATCAACTTTGTGTGGTACTGAACTTGATACAAAGCTGAGGGTGATCTTGAACTCTTGATCCTCCATCCAAGTGCTAAGAAAATCAGACACATGTCACTTTGCAGGGAAAAGTACATTTTTCCCCCTATGATAGAACTTCTGCCATCATAGAAAACAAAAGGGTCTTTTCTTGGTGAATAAATGTGTGGCTCATGCATGTCACCTACAAGAATGCACCAATGGAAGAAGCCTTATGCAGGTGGAGAGGAGAGAGCCAGAATCATCCCTGTGACCTCTTCTGACAAACTCAGAAATGAGAGGACAACAGCACTACATTATGACACCTGAACACCAAGTCAAGACACCTGATCACCAACCATGACACCTGAGCACCAACTCATGAGGACACCTAAGTACCACATCATCATGACACCTGCGTACATCATGACACCTGAGTACCACACCATGACACCTGAGTACCATATCATCATGACACCTGAGCACCACACCATAACACCTGAGTACCACATCATGATGACACCTGAGTACCATATCATGATGACACCTGATCACTATGCCCTGACACCTGATCAAAATGCTTCTTCTTTTATTCAGCAACATTTTATCTTTCTCACATGTTCATCAAGCATTTACTTTCTTAATAAACTTTAATTTTAATGCATATTAAATACTGAAATTTTAAGTGAAAGTAATTATTTGAAATCATATTAAATTTTATTTACTTTAAAATGCACCATAAAAGATTATAAGCCAGTGGTTCTGTCAAATTATGCATGTGAGATGCTCACAAGTCAGACATAATCACTGACACAGCATGCATGAGGTTCTTCAATAATTACGAATGACATATGGCACATCAATCATGACATATTTACAATTAAATCTTAATACACTAACATTTCTAAAATGTGTTCATTTCATTCACTGAATTGTATGTATAATTGAGAGTTAAAAAGAAATATTTTACCACCATCATCACTGACTATTACATGGCAACTTACTGATAACCTCCTCGCTCCTCCACTTTTTGTAAGTGCCTACAGTCTCTATTAACTCATGGCAGACAAAAATGTTCTAAGATACACATTCAACTATGATTCCTCAGTTAAAATGGGGGCAAGCTAGACATGAGAAATGGAACTTCAGGGTACCTTGGGATGTTAACCCATTTTCACTAAAGAAAAAAACCTCATATAGAGCTTGTCAAATTTAATGAAGTTATTTAATGAATATTTATCACATACCTGTTCATTCATGTTCCTCCGACACTACCCTGTATTTTCACATATGGACCACTTATTCGTGCATTCACTCATTTTGGAATTTCATGTGCATTCACAACACATAAAGCTATAATCCCAGGTATGAAAGAAATAAAAATGAAAGTCAGTATTTTTGTCAGAGATATTCACCACTGATCAGAAAGAAAGACCAGCATGCAGCTGACTCAATGAGACAGCAGGGAAGATAAAGAAATGACCATCTGCTTTTGAAGACAAGTGGTAGGTCAGTAATAGGAGCTTTGAAGCAGCAGGACCACTAACCTCCAGCCAGAAAAGATGACCAGGAACTGACCAATCAGAGAAGAGGTAAACTGTCTGATGACTTAGAAAAATGTCAATGACAGTGGTCAGATATGAGGGCAGGCACACAGACAGATTTTTGAAAGCATGATAGGCAATTGAGGACATGGGATGCCAAATATGTAGGAAAGATGGAGTGTGTGAAAAATAGGGATGTATAAAAGGAACTTGAATACTCATACAAAACCCATTTCTACAGAAGGAAGGAATTTTGATGTCTTGCAATACATAAGAGAGGTTGTAGTAGTTACCAGGCATGGTGTCTTATGCCTGTAATCCTAGCACATGGGAGGCTGATGAAGGAAGATTTGCATGCATCAAGGCCAGCATGCACTATATAGTGAGTTCTAGAGCAGCCTGGGCTACAAAATAAGACATTCCAAAACATTTACCATAAGCTAGTGTTTATTTTTATGGAGAAGTAGCAGAGAAGAGCTCAAAGTTTCCAAGAATAAATAATAGAAAAATAAATAATAGAAAAATTGCCAACTACCTTAATGTGGTCATCCCATGCTAGGTACACATGCCAGTTGTACTTTGAGCCCCTTTAATATGAATGATTAATACTTGATGAAAATTTAAATGATACTGTACTTCAGAAATGTGTAGTTGAGGAGAAAGCTATGCTTAACCTGGTTTAAACATTAATGTCTACATACATCAAACTATCAAAAGGTACACTGTAAATGAACTTACCTATTTTAATATGTCAGTTCAAGCCATTTAAATGTAAAGAAAGAACAATAATGCATGTTATTTAAATGTATAAATGTATTCCAGTTTCCATGCCATGTAATAATTTTTGGTGTTTGGAAAAAGATAATGATTTCCTAAAACTGTTTAAAATCAGGAAATTTAGTTTACAATTTGAGAGTACAGTCCTCTTAGTACAAAGTAGAGGGACTCAGGACAGGAGCAAACATCCAGCCCAAAGCTCACATATCTCTAAGTGTTAGTAGTAATTCTAGATGGCCGCTAGTATAAAAGTACAAAATCATTCGTGGTTTACATGAGAAGTGAACAAATTAGCATCCTTCCCTAACACAGCCTGTGTTGGTGTGAAACATCATTCTAAGTTAGAGTTGGTACTCTGCTGCTCGTAAGCCAGACTCAGCCTCATTCCTGTTAGTGAAAAAAGCTGTACAGAGCACAGCCAGGCTCACTCATTTGAATATTATACATGGGTGTTCTCATGCTGCAAGAACATAGCAAAATATTTGTGACTGAGACCAGATGGGCTACAAATATAATGGTTTACTATCTAGTCCTCTACAGAAAAATTACAAAGCAAAGGCCTGCCAATTGTTAATCTAGCTGTGAGTATGATTTCCTCTATAATGTTCCAATTAAAAGAAAAGTACCTGGGGCTGGATAGATGGCTCAACAATTCAGAACACTGGCTCTTATTCCAGAGGACTCAGATTTCAATCCCTGGCACCCCCATGGACACTCACAAACACTTGTAACTCCTATCCAAGGTAATCAGACACCCTCCTCTGGCCTTCTCTAGCATGCACACACATGGCACATAGGCAAAACACCCATACACATACAACATTATTTTAAAAATAAAAATCTGTCAAAATAAAATTTCCTTAGCTAAGATTAATAATGAATTAAGTCCCACTAGTGCAAAACTTAGTATGGTAAGCACACAAGCCCTCAAAATACCACATCAAGATGCAAACAGAAGCTTAGCTACTTGTACAAGTACCTTGGAAAGATTCCTAAACTTCCTAGACACAGCCATAACCTTCAGTACTGAAGAGTATTCATTACACAACATCATGGACAATATCTATTTCACAGTGAATATGAAGAGTGACCATGAACTCATACAATATAAAACTTATGTACTTCATAAGTGTTCAAGGATAACAATTGCCCATAGCAGGGCTAAGGGAAAAGTTCAGTCATGAACAGAGCCAACACAGCCCATATGCACTCAGAAATGGGAGTTACCGTGACAGGTTTCTAGCAACCTGCCCTTCACATCTCACTGTCTGTCATCTGCTGAAGGTCCATGTTTCCTAGTTTCCCAGGCAGTATATGCTGTAATATGATCAAACCTGGGGAAAGATATACAAATAAAAGAGAAAAAAGTGCTACTGCATATTATCTTTTATTGGAGGCAAGTCAGCCTTTTCATTTTGTTGTTGTTTTGTTTTTCCTTATTATTTACTCTTCTGTCATATATTTTATCCCATCTTCAGCTCCCCCTCCTTCATCTCCCATCCCCTCCCCACACTTTCTCTCTCCCTCAGATCCACTCCTCTATTTCCCTTAAGAAAAAGGCAGGCCTCCCAGTGCTATCAATCAAACATAGCATATCAAGTTGTAATATGACTAGGCACCTCCTCTCATATGAAGGCTAGGTGATGCAGCACAGTAGGAGAAAAAGAATCCAAAAAGCTGACAAAAGAGTCAGAGATAGCCCCCACCCCATTGTTAAGCATCTCACAAGAACACCAAGCCACACAGCCATAACATGTATGCAGAGGATGCAGGTCAAACACATACAGTTCCCCTGATTGTTGGTTTAGTCTCGATTAGTCCCTATGAGCCCTGATTAGTTGATTCCCTTGGTCATTGGTATGTGTTATCATTGATCTCTCTGGCTCTTACAATCCTTCCTAGCCCTTTTCTTCAGAACTCCCCAAGCTCTGAGTATTGCAGAGTACCATTAGGAATCATTTCATTGATATTTTCCCCATTGTTTTTGGTCTATCTTAGGTCTCTGATCTATTCAGCCTCTGGGTCTTGGTCCTCCATGCATTATCAGGGATGGACTCCCTCTCATGACATGGGTCTCAAGTCAGACCAGTCACTGGTTGTCCATTCCTCCTGGGTTATGCACTACATCTCCTCCCACCACATCTTGCATGCAGGAAAAACTGAAGGTAAAAGGTTTTGTGGCTGGGCTGGTGTCACACACCCTTCACTGGAAGATTTGCCTGGATACAGAAGGTGGCTGGTTCAGGCTCCATATCCCCCATTACTGGAAATCTTTTCAAGGGTCAACTTTATGGATTCCTGAGAGTTTCCATTGTACAGGTTTTTACCTCACCTCTAAAATGACCCCCAATTCCAGTTATCTTTCTGACTACTCTCCCCCCACACCTGATCCCTCCTGCTTCCATTCACACCCACCCCCAGTCCACTTTCAAAATTTATTTTATGCACAAATTTCTCCTTGATCCCCCATTGTTACTTAGCCTCTCTGGGTCTGTGGTTTATAGCATGATTATCCTTTATTTTTACAGCTAGTGTGTGCACTTCTGAGTGACTACATACCATGTTTGTCTTTCTGGGTCTGGGTTACCTCACTCAGAACAATTTTTCATAATTTCATATATTTGTCTGCAAATTTCATGATGTTAGTTTTAACAGCTGAGTAATACTCCGTTGCATAACTGTACCACATTTTTTAGCCATTCTTTGGTTGGGAGCATTAGTTGAGGTTTGGTTCCTGATTCTGGCTATTGTGAATAGAACACCAATGTACATGGTTGACTGAGTGTCTTTGTGGTAGGATGGAAGGTGACTCAGCTGTTAAAGGCTAGATCCACAGCCAAAAATATGAGTCCTTCTTTCATATGACCTATGCTCTTTCGCAAGGAATATGCTAGAGGAATTGACTATGAAGATAAAGATGAATACTGAATCAGATGAAGAAATACAAGAAAAGACAATGTAAAGCTATGGATTTTTGGTAGGATTTCTAAGCCACATGATACAGAACAAGCCTACACATGGGAGAGAAATAAATGCTTAACTTTTTTGAGTTACTGTATTTTGTTGTATTAATATGTGATTTACATATATGATTTATATATGCATATGTTATACACAATTTTCACATAACTAACCTGTGTTATGTGAAACACATAGCCCTTCCTCTTTATACATCTATCACCAGGTCACCACTAGAATGTGTGATCTTTTGATCAGAGTTCTGTAGTAGTCACCTAAACTAATTCAGATGTTATCACCAGATATTTTATATCAGGTTACACAGCAGTTTGGGCAAGTGGTACTGATATATTATATTGTGTGTGAAGGGAGGAACAGAAATATGTGATGTGAAGCTTAGGACTAATTGAGATTCAAGCAAAGCTTTAAGTCCGTGGTTTAAAAAGCTATTGTGGGATGTGGAGAGGTTTTACTACAGGGATTAGAAGTTCATACTGGTCTTCCAGACCACCCAAGTTCAATTCTTAGTATTCATGTCAGGCAACACAAAAATTCCTATAACTTAACTCAGATTATTGGATGTCTTTAGCTTCCACAGGCACCTGCATTCCTGTATATATGCACCCACACATACACACATACATAACTAAAAATAAATCTTAAAAAGCAAAAAAAAGCTATTAAGGAAAACTGTTTGCATGAATGTAAACTCCAAAAGAAGGGGACTAGAGTTCACTCACCAGAGAATCTAAAGCACCTGGAACAGGGTCTGAAGTCTCCATGGATTCTCAATCTAGGCTAACTGGGTGAATATATGAGGCAATAAAAAAGAGAAACATGCATCTATTACAATTATTTCACAGCTATTCACTGAACTTGAAACAATTGTCACTGTAGCCAGAAACAAAGATCCAACAGAATAAGTTTAGGTAACTTTCACAAAGCTGGGAAAGAAATAAATATGTTCAGTAACAGCATTTTTACAAAAAGAAACTACTGATCATCTAAAAATATTTGGCAATGGAAAATAAAAATGAAAGGAAAAAATTAATGCTCAATGTTTTGAAAATCCTCAGGAGAGGAGCATTTTAATTTGACATTCAAAGCTTTTTCTGTTATATCTGTTTCAAGCCTTGATGTCTAGCCTAAGAGACAATAACAGACTGATGGAGAGTAAATCAAATGAGTAAGGTGCCACAGGCAGGAAGGGCAGGGAAATGGACAGCCAGAAAGAAGGCAATGCTCACCAGCCTTGCTAGTTGAGTATCTGGGCATCACCAGCTCTGATAACAGGGGGCCTGGGCATCAACAGCCTTGCTAGCATTGTGCATGGGCATCAGAAATCCTGCTAACAGGATGCCTGGGCATCTCAAGCCTTGCTAGCAGGGTGCCTGGGCATCACCAGCTCTGATAACAGGCTGCCTGGGCATCTCTAGCCTTGCTAACAGGATGCCAGGGCATCTGTATTTTTCTCTTTTTGCTACTTATTAAGGACCCAACATATTACAGTCATCATTCAACCAGTCAACAATTATTCTAGAAACTGGCAATACAATGGTAGACACTAAGTTGCCTATTAGGATTGTCCTAGAAGACATTCATGGATGCACACAAGTAATAGTCATAGATCAAAGGTCTGCACATCCTAAATTCTCATGACAATTCCAATTTAAGTCTATTGCTGGCTATAACTTCTGCTAGCATCCTTTCACTCTCTCTAGGAGCTGGATGATAAGTATCTTGCCAGGATGGAAATCTTAATGGAATCTCACAGGATAGAGTTTGAGTCTATCTGAAGAGTTCAGGGAGGATTTCACATAGAGCAAAAATTTAAAGTGGAAATGAAAAATGAATGTAAACCAGTTGGGTAAGTGCAGTGTTGAGCACTTCAGGAAGAAGGAACACTACAGACTGAGTTTCAGGATTAAGAACAAGCATAGTGCTTTTTAAGGAAAGAAAGGCAGGTCATGACAATAAAAGAGCTTAAAATGGAACTTTGTGTGCTACAGTTTTTCAGAGCTAGAGTGATAGATCAGTTGGTAAAGTGTCATCCTTGAAAGAGTGAGGATCTGAATGTGATCCCCAGAACCCATATAAAAATGCAAACCCCAGTGGTGTGTGCTTGGAATACTAGTGCTGGGTGGGAAGAGTCAAGAAGCTCCTTGGGGCTTGCTGGTTTTCCAGCCTAGCCTACATTGTAAGTCCAGGCTAATGAGAGGCCATTTCTCAAAAAAGCAAGGAGGAATTTCAGCTAAGGTTGCTCCAGCCTCTACATGCATGTGTGCTCATGTAAATACACATAGAGAGAGGGCAACTATTTATGGTTTTATGTTTAGTGAAACAGAATAATAAAGGATGCATACAGCATTTCTCAGAATCCAGGTAAGGCAGTGAGTGCCAATCATAAGAGAGATCTCCCTCTGACAATTTCTTCAGTACCACCTAAGCTGGAACACAAGAGGATGGGACAAAAGGAGACAGGATAAAATTCTAGACACATAGTGTGACAATAAAGCATTTTAATACCATGAGATAGGAGGCAGAGGTGTGATAGTAAGCAAAGATAGAAACTAGACAGAGTAATAAATCTTGAAATACAGTGTCTGAGAATCAGCTGATATGTGCTTTATAGATGCAGTTTCTCATGTTTCACTTATAGAACCTTGACATTCAAAATAAGATGGAAGTGAAGAATAAATATATAAAGTCATGAAACCTAATGTGATATGCTGCCTCTTTAAACACTGTCTCTGTCAGTGAAATGGTTCAGGCAGATGTCCCACTCATGTTCAAGGTATTGGAAATCTTACCCTAAAATTTTGAGTGCTATGATGTTGGTAAGAATGGCTTGTTTAGTGAAAGACTATTTAAAATGTTTGCTTGTGTACATTCATTTTCCTATAGTGTTATGGGTTGATCCTTTAGTTTCATGAAGTAGTTATAGAAACTGAAATACAGACTGAAGAATCTTACCTTAGACTAGCTGGTAACCAGTAAAACCGACATGTAATGCTACCTTAAATCCAATACTTTTACTGACAACCTCTAAGAGGATAAGAAAAGTGCAATAAGATAGATAAGCAAGTAAGTGACTAATAGTGATTATGTAAATGAATTAGTTCATAGTGAAGACAGAGCTTGCCTGTCCCTTGTGATATTAGTAAAGAAATTCTCTCTGTTGCAACAATGCTAAGGACAAAAGGATTGGAAGTCAGCTAAATAATAATGCAGAGATAATGACCATACCTGTGAGGAGGAACAGCTTGTGAGGAGTGCTCGTGTGTATGAGCCTAGCATGAACATGGAAAGCAAAAGTTAGTCCAACTAAAATGTTGGGAGCAAGAAAACCAGTTGAGAAAACATTTAATGTTGCAGAGAAAGGCGGAGTCCAACTGATGCAAGATACTGAGCAAATTATCAAATTCTAATTTCAATATAAGCAAAAGGAATGTCATTGAAGCATTTAAAGCCAAAAATGTGGTATCAATGCTTTTTTACATCCTTGTTCTAGTGTACTGTGTATGTCTGATTATGAACAAAAGTTTGGATAAATTGACAGTTCTTAAAAATAAGAATGGAGGATGATTTTTCCATGTTGCTCTTCAGTATTATTATAGTGGGGTTCTGGGAAAACAGGTTGCAGAAATAAGAAGCAACATGTGCTGCTCAGAACACTGTCAGTTTTCATGCCAACAAAAATATTACTCACTATTCACATCACCACCCACATAACTGAATAAGTAACAAACAATGATGCTATTTAAAGTCAAAAGGTCAGCCAGCAGTCCTTATTTTTAGAAATTCCCAGCTTAAACAGAATAAAGCATTGAGCTAGGATTTTTAACTCAGTTCAATTCCTCAATCGTATTTTATAGAAACTAAGTATTTCTGCATTTAAGAGAAATGGATTCTGACAAAAGTATATGTTTTTAATGGCATATCTTAAAAACAAAACGTGCATCCTAGCAAAATGAGAACACATTAGCCCCTGCATAGAAAATCAGGAGATTTATGGGTGGAAGGAAGGAAATGATCCCAGATAAAAAGTTTGCAGAGGCATGGGTCGAAGGAAGAAAATGCCACCAGACAGAAATTCAGAAGATCAATTGGTGGAAGGAAAGAAGTGCTCCCAGATAGAAAGCTAGGAAAGTGATGGGTGGAAGGAAGAAAGTGATCCCAGATAGAAAGTCAGGAAAGGAATGGGTGGAAGGAAGGAAGTGCTCCAAGATGGAAAGCAAGGAGAGGGATGGGTGGAAGGAAGTGATCCCAGGTAGAAATCGGGTAAGGGATCGATGGAAAAAAGTGCTCACAGAATTTCTGCTTATACTTTTGCTAGAAGCCTTGCATACCAGGGTCCTGTACTAACTAGACAAATATTTCAATGAAAATAAAATTGAAATTTGAACTCAGTTCAAGGTATACTCATAAAGTAGCTAATAAGTCATCCAGGGGATGTTTACAAGACATGATTTAAGAATGGGAAATATGGTCCTGTCCTAGTGGCTTCCTGTATTGTACAAAGGAACCCCAGATCACTTGTAGGACAAGCCACAGAGTGAGTTTTCAACTTACCAAAGGCACACAGATCACGGTCTTTGTGCTCCATCTTGCTTCAGTTGTGTTAGTACCTGAAATATTTTCTGTTTTTTTAAAGACAATATTGGGTCATCGATGGTGGTACACATCTTTAATCCCAGCTGTCGGGAGGCAGAGGCAGGCAGATCTGTGTGAGTTCGAGACCATCCTGGTCGACTAGAGCTAGTTCCAGGACAGACTCCAAAGCCACAGAGAAACCTTGTTTCATAAATGAAGAAAAAAAAGACAACTCAGCAAGCCTTGTCAAGCATAAATAAATGTTTACATACACTTAGCTTGGGCTTGTGAAATACCTCTTAATCTATGTCTTCATTGCAAAACCTTGAAGTTCCAATTTTATTGCTTTAGGGGAATTTATGATGAAGCAGACATTGGTGATCATAGTATTTCCAATCCTTAGTCAAAACAGTGATCAAGTCCTCGTGTCTGGGACTCTATGTTCTATTGTTTGTTGAAGCTGTACACAAACAAATCAGTAAAAGCCTGAACATGGTTGGTACATACTTATCACCACCTCCCGATTTATGTGTTTAAAAATAAATGATAATTGACTCAACTCAAAATATAGGAAAGAAATAGCATTGGTACACTGATTTTAGATTAAGTATGAACTAAGAATCCCAGATGAAATTTCTTAGTCATCATGCAAAAGTATTTATTGAGGCTGGAAAGACGAGTCTAGGTTTAAAGCATGCACCACTCTTGCAGAGAACTCAATTCTCAGCACCTACACTAGCTCCAAGGGTGCCTTCTTCTGGTATCCATGAGTACATGCACTCAGATGCATGCACATCCCCCCCCCACACACACACACACTACATAAAAACCATACTTGAGGGTTTCTTTTAGCATAGATAAAACCTATCATACCTAACAAAGCACTACTATTTGCAGCTCAACTGAAGCCACTGACCTAGAAGGAAATACTTCTGTTTCAGGAAGCATCAACCTGTTTACATACTACTTAAAAATACTTGGTTTTAGACACTATTTTCCTTGGAGAACAAATTCATTATCCTTAAATGAGCTAGAGCTTTCAAACCTCTTTTGAACAACACATGATTAAATGCTGCAGTAATGAGTTCAGGGAAAGTCATGGGTATAATTACAGTGTTCGGTCCTTCTAAAGATTTTAAGACAACAGGTTATCCATGATAGATGCTGTCTAGAAAAGAGGATAGGAATTGGCTAGGTAGAAGTGGCCTCTTTCACCTTGGTTTTTTACAGTGGCACCCTCAAAGGGTGTTGATATTTTTTTAAAATACTTCACAGTTTGTACGGTGATTACACAAGCCAAATTATTTGACTCAAAAAAATAATTGATACACAGAATGGATAGCTGACCTGCAGAGCATCCATTGAACAAGACAACACAAAAAGAATTAAAGATAAGTTTTTCCCACTGTGTGAAGACTCCAGATGCATGCTTTAAGAATGTAGGAATTCACTTCAGGGAATGGGCTGGTGTCTGAGTGCAGGCTCCCAAATTTTACTGAGTGCCTTCCCTTGGTAGATACAATGTTCTTAGAACAGTGTTCATGAACAAATGAATACTTAATCTCATTCTGTGTGGCTGCTCTCACATGATTTATTTGTTTCAATACATAAAAGATGTGTCATTAAATTTCTGAAACAAAATTTTTATGAAGAGATCCTCATTCACAGTTAAAACACATAAACAGTCTATTATTCTTTCAAAAGTGAATGTGTAAGTATGTGTGGTGATTTGAATAAGAATAGCACCATGGGCTCATATATTAAAATCTACAGTCACCAGGGAGTGTAATGCTTTGAAAGGATTAATAAGATTTGGAAGTATGGTTCCCTCTAATGCTGGTTCCCCAGCTTTACAACCAGAGTCTCTGTGCTTTCACTAGATCAAGTCAACTGTTTCTGTGGGTTTCTCCAGCATCGTATTGGTTCCTTTGCTCATCCCTCCTCCCTCTCTACAACTGGATTCTAGGAGTATGGCTTAGTGATTAGCTCTGGGTGTCTGCTTCTGTTTAGATCAGCTACTAGGTGAAGGCTCTAGGATGGCAACCAAGGTAGTCATCAATCTCATTATAAAGGAAGGACATCAAATGCAGCCTCTCCACTACTGCTTAGATTCTTAGTTGGGGTCCTCCCTGTGGATCCCTGAATATTTCCCTAGTGCCAGACCTCTCTCCAAACCTATAATGGCTCCCTCTACAAGGCATCTCCTTAATTTCTCTCCTCTATTCCTCTCCTGTCTCAGTCTTCCTGATTCCTCTTGTTCTCCCCCTCCTCTTTTCCCCTTCTCTTTTTCCTACCCCCCCATACTCCCAGTTTGCTCAGGGGTTCTCATCCCTTTCCCCTTTTTCAGGAGACCATGTCTTTTTCTCTTGGAGTCCTCCTTGTTTCCTAGTTTCTCTAGTGGTTTGGATTGTAGGTGGGTACCAGCTAGGAGCCTGGGCAGTCTATGGGATGTCGAACAGTGGAGCCAAAATTTGTCCCTACTGCACAAATGGACTTTGGGAGCCCATTTCCTATGGAGGGATACTATTGCAGCCCAGATACAAGAAAGATGGCCTAGGCAACAGACATTGAGGATCCCCAGTGGAAGGCCTCAATGTCCTTGGTGAGTGAGTCAGGGGTGGGTTGGGGAGGTTGTTGGGGGCATGGGAGGATGGGAAGGTGAGAGAATGGAGGGATTGATATGTAAAATAAGATTGTGTCTAAAATAAAATAATAAAAAAGAAGAGGAGGACAAAAATAAAGATTAGGAAGTATGGCCTTGTGGAAGGAAGTGTCATTAGGGTTAAACCTCAAGGCCTCAATAGCCCATGCTAGGCCCAGCTTCTTTCTGTCTGCAAATAAGAATGTAGCTCTTAGCTACTGCTCTAGCACTATGCTTCCAAAATGTTCCCTGCCACGATGATAATAGACTGACTCTGTGAAATAGGAAGAACCCTTACATCCCTTATTTTGTGACTTGTATTCATGGTGTTTCTTCACAGCAGTGACTAAAACAGTATAGGTAAAATTTAAACCATCACTGGAGAAAATGAATAGAGCGTGAACTTAAATTTTATGTTTTCTAATATCGCATAAAATGCAAAGAAATTATACAATTGCTCTCATGTGTACTTTTTGTTTTCATTATCATATATTAACTACACACAGTAATGGGTAAGACTGACATTTTCACACTTGTGCATATTGTATTTCAACTATACTCATCTCCTGTTACCATCTCTTATCCCCTTGCAGCTGTGTTGAATCTCTTCCTCTTGATGTCATGTTTTTGTATGTGACCAAATGAGTCTACCAGGGTGTGTTTATAGGAGTATAGATGGGAGCATGTTTGCAGAATTTTGTAATTACACCAGTGGCTACAGCACTGAACAAATGACTCTTCTTTCTCCATCAACCATTACCTGAAAATAAATTCTCAAAACTTTTATATTTATACAGTTAATCGTGCTTCAGAAGCAGCACCCGCCATCTGCTCTCACAGTCGCTTTCTAAAATATTCCCAGAATTTCTCCAGGTGAGCCAATATTAAGCCACACTTGCTCAGGGTATCTCCCACCCTGAGCACCTCTGTTGCATCTGAGTTGATGAAAACAAGAGAAACAAATAATAGAGGCATCCTTCTACAGAGGCTGGCCCTGAACTTTTAGGTATAAGACTTACTTCCAAAAGATACAATGTGCCAATCTCATAGTCATTTGACAATCTGAGCCATTTCATAACATGGAGAAATGTAGTCATTGAAAAATATTTTCTCTGTAGTTTCTAGAACTAAGTAGATGTAATCAAAAGACCACAAATACTCAAATTTTATAAGGAAAGAATCTCAGAAAGAATGGGGAGACAGGAAAGAATGGTGCTAAATCTGGACATACACAAGATGTAAGGGTGTTTGAACACCAAAAGGCAAGATGTTCTGCCTCATTTTCTAGTGTCTTACAGTTTTACCAATCTTGGATAGATAGTGGTTGTGCCCAAACTCTGAAACCGAAAATCACCAAGAGACCAGATTTGATGCAAAAGCAAAGAGTCTTTAATTAATTAATGAGTTAACTGCATTAACTCATGTTCTCCATCTGTCTGACACAGCAAGTGGAACAAGAAGGACCCAGAGTGACCTTAGGACAGAGAATATACTAGGGTAGGACAAAGGAATTGTCTGGGGTCTGCTAGTCACATAGCAGAAGTCTCCGGATTGGTGCACCTCTAATCTTGGACAACCTGTCCTGAGTTCTGCACCTGTAGGAATTGTTGCTTTGGCTTAGAAGCCTTCCCAGTAGGTGGTTACTATGCTCTGTGTTCCAGAGCCTGCTAGCTAACTTTTGATTGGTTCCTTGCCATATGGAGGGTATATGGCAGTTTATTCTCAGTAATAAGGGAAGGTCAGGAGCTCAGTACATGTTGTGAGTCAGAGGCCTACATCTTGCTGGGTCTTTTCTGCAGCCTGTCATGGCTGCCAAAGCGGGGGACTGGGTAGGGGTCTGGTGTAATGTTACCTCTTTCTGCCATGCCGCCCATGCTGACCGAGCCCCATGTGGGTACCCAAAATAACACACAGAGTCTTATATTAGGTACAATGCTGCTGGATAATGACTAGGATTTCTTATCTGCTATCTCTGTCTTAAGTATTCAACCATAATTATTAATCTATATATTTTGTAAAGACTTATCTGTTCGAGGATGCTGGTAGCATGTGTCATCTCTTTTCAGGCTCACATGGCGGCTCCAGAGAAGAGAGAGATTTCCTGCTTGTCCCTGCTTATATTCTGAGTCTGCCTGCTATGTCACATTCTGCCTGGATCGCAAAACTAATTTTTACTACATTTCCCAGAATCCTCCTTGACTCCTAGTCCCACCTATCTTGTTTCCCTATTGGCCAAACGGTGCCTTATTTACCAACCAATAAGACAAACATATACACAGAACTTCCCCATCAGTCTGGTCCCTTCAGTGGTAAGTAGTCTGGGTTCTTTAAAATAATTGTCTTCTTTTATGAGAAAATATGAATGAGCTTGAAGCTAAAAAGTATCCTAATGACCTTAGCTTTTTGCATGTAGATAATAAAGTAATGTGTGATGTGAAGGTATCCCCTAAGGTTATCTTTAATATCCATAAAGAAAAATATATAGTCAATAATGTGGCTCTTTATAATTTAAGTTAAAACCTCACAAAATGGGGATGAAGATATTGTAGAATAAAGGAGTGCAAGAACTTACTGATTGTGAACATGTGTGTTTGTGTGTATGTACATGAACACACACACACACACACACACACACACACACACACACACATGCTTATATAGGGACCTATGCATATGTGTGCTTATAAGCATGGAGACCAGAGGTCAATGTCACATGTGTTTTTATAGATTGCTTTCCATCTTTTCTCTGACATAAATTCTTTCACCTCACCCAGAGCTCCCTGCTCAATAAGCTCCTGGGATCCAGTGCACTCTGCCTTTCAGCACTAGGGTTATAGATGCACACCTGAGACACATAGCATTTCATGAGAACTACAGCCTGAACTCAGGTCCTCATGCTTGTTCAGGAAGCACTGGACCAGTGGAGTCATCCCCATGGCCCTAATGACCATCCAGTAAAATATAATTGGGAAATCATTGGCCATGACAAATTTATGGCCATGAAATACTATGATGTGGGACACTTTCAAATCATGAATCCTCTGTCTCAGTATGGACTGGTACCATAATACATCAGGCTTTTTAGGTGGCTTATCTTTCCTCTAACATGTGAGGAACAGTGTTTCTTTCTTCCTGAGAATGCAGGCTTCCTCGTGAAAGCATATTTTGTTCTCTCACTGACCAGCCATTCTTCTGGTACCTTGCTCTTTGACTGCTCATCCTACACAACTGTGAGAAATGGATATGTTTTGTTAACATTACTCAGTATTCTAGTTTGGTCTACATTGCTAAAATAAATGCCACGAGTCAAAGCAATTTGGAGATAAGTGATTTATTTGGATTATAGGTTGACGCTCACCATCTAGAGATGGTGGGAACCTGAACACAGGAACTGTAGTGGAGATGATGGAGATGCACTAATGACTGGCTTTATCTCAAGCATGAATGGAGCAACCTTTCTCTATACCTCTTAGGACCATGTGGCTCTCCCCACTGGGAGCTGGTTCTTCTCACACCAATCACTAAATTCCACAGAGACTTCCCTAGGTCATGGAGGCATTTCCTAAGTTGAGGTTCTCCTGGTGACTCTAGTTTGTATCATGTTCACAAAGACTAACTAGCACAGTCGGACATTTGCCTACAGAAAACCAAACAGTGCAAGTTAGGATTGATGACACACACTCAATTCAGATGGAGATGAAAAGACAGACCCTGGGGGTCATATCCTAGACTAATGTGTGCAAGGTTAATATCCATCTCTGCACACAGCAACAGGCACAGGAAAGGACCAAATGGGAATGAGAGTCTGCCAACAACATAAACATAAACAAGAAAAATGGGCAGCAAGTACCAAGTGCCTATAATGAAACATGAAGATCTGAGATAAGATTCACATAAAAACTTAAACAGTATGTATTTTCAGTAACCACAGAACTAGGGTATAGGGACAGGACCTTGAAGTTCAGTGACCAAACTAACCAAATTGCAAAGCTACAGATTCAATGAGAGACTGACTTTATCTCAAAAAAATAAGTTGGAAAGCTGTGAGGGAAGACACCGTTAGGTGGACCACTGCCCTTCACAGGCAGATGCACAACACTCACAAACGTGGACCCACATGCTCACTTGTACACATTCATGCACAAACACATACATATACTCCATACATATGTGCATGCACACATGTGGAATATTTGATAGCAGCCTATGTATTTCAAATCATAAAATGGCAACATTTTCTTTGCTAAAGCAAGTTTTAGAAGAACAATTGACTAGGAGTTGCTCCATGGCAAATAGGCCTGGAGTTTCCACAAGGGATCATTGAATACATTGTGGAAATATCATTACATTGAACACAGTTTTATCATTGTCAGGAAATGTATTACTTTGTTCAACACTGCCAATGCAGAAGCATTCTCTGCTATGTCTACATACATATAGAAGAGGACATTTTAGAAACTCATTTACTTGTTGAGAAACTGATGCTGTAGGAAACACCCTGGTTGACATGGTGGCTCTAATTGCCTGCTGGGACCTTAATAGTAAGATGTTTCTTATGTATTTCCTAATGAGTATTTTCTCCTACCTAATTTTATGGTCCATTTGTTGGTTCTATAACACATAATTCATCCATCTCAATACCTCTTTCTTTCTGTAATTCATTTTCAATTTTAGATACTAAGGTATTTACAAAAGACTCATTTCTGGTAATCAAGTTTGAACTGACCAGAAGCTTGGTGGTTGGCAGCAACACTGCCCCTAGAAACTGCAACTGTTTGTATGATTTTATATGTGAGAATAAATTCTTCTGAAGGATGTAGTTCTGCTAAGCATTGTGCCTAGCAAACTCAACAACAGAAAATACTGGAAAACTGGTGAATTACCTCCAGGTAAAATATTAGAGCTATTTATTCAACATGCAAGCATGGAGTCCATTAGCAAGTATTAAAGTGGATAAATTGTTTTTCTCCAATGAAGAAACTACAGTTTCAAAGATGAAGCCTGTAGTTTGGGTATCCTAATAGAGTTAGACATAAATAATTTATATTCATATAAGTTGAATGCTCTACTCTCTGGCATGTTAAGTGCTACAATTATCTGGGCCAGACAAGTGCTTCGTTTTCATTTTCTAGAGTGGTGGTTTTTATGGTTGAGTATCTCTGTGGATATTTCTGCATGATTGCTCACAATGGGCTTGCTCATTCACCACTTAAACTTGCTAAAAGAAGTGAGCCTAATGTTTCACTATATGAAGATTTATAATAATCCAGAGGGTCATGTTGAATTACTTTTGAGTGTTTTATGACTGTTTTATCCTTAGACTATAGGAATGCAATTCAAATGAAAAGGAAATTTCATTTTACATAATTAAATGCCCTTTCCCTTTTGTTTTGTTATATTAAACTATAATCATATTTTTCTAACCAGAAGAACATTTCTTTAAAAAACAGAAAATTCGTTCTAATGAAGTTATATTTATTACATTTATTTATTCATGAGCATGTGTGGTTATGTGGTTGTGTGTGTGTGTGTGTGTGTGTGTGTGTGTGTGTGTGTGTGTGTGTGCGTGCGTGCGTGCGTGTGTACCAGGCATGTGCCATGTATGTAGAGGTCAGAAAGAAATTTGAGAAGGTAAGTTTTCTCCATTCACCCTGAGGGTTCCAGGGATAGATTTCAAGTCTTCAGGTTTAGCAGCAGGTAATAAGGGTTCAGGCAGGAGGCTTGCAGCAGGCAGTTTGAGGCTTACTAATAAGATCTGAGGGTGAACAAATCAGTTCATATACACATTTCTCTCATGGCTCTTTATTTTTCCAAAGAGTTCTTCCCCTTTAGTTCTCTTCAAAAATTTCTCTCTAACAGTTATCTCTCAAAAAATCTTTAATATTTCTCCTCCTCTTATTCTCCCAGCTCCCTCTCCCTTACCCTCATGCTCCCAGTTAGCTCAGGGGATCCTGTCCCCTTCCCTTCTCTAGGGTCCATGGGGAGAGGAGGAAATGGGGGAGCAGGCAAGTTGAATCAGGGGAAGAATAGAGGAGAGCCGGATGAGAGATACCATAACAGAGGGAGCCATTGTAAGTTTGAGGAAAGATCTGGAACTAGAGAGATTTTCAGATATCTACAAGGATGACATCAACTGACAATCTAAGCAATAGTGGAGCGGCTACCCTAAATGCCCTTCCCTATATTGAGTCTGATTACTACCTTATATGCTATCCATCAAGTAGCTGATGGAAGCAGACACAGACACCCACAGCTAAACACTAAACTGAATTCTGGAACTCAGTTGCAGAGAGGGAAGAGTGAAGAGCAAAGAGGTCAAGACAAGGCTGGTGAAAACCATAGAATCAGCTTATGTGAACAATGGGGAGGGCATGGACCCCAGACTTCAGTCTGGGAGTCCAGCATGGGACTGATCCAGACCCCTGAATGTGGATGTCAATGAGGAGGCCTTGGCACTCTATGGGGCCTCTGATCTATTATCAGTATTTATCCCTGGTGTGATAAAGGACTCTGGGAGCCCACTCCACATGGAGGGATGCTCTCTCAGCCTGGATACATGGGGGAGGTCCTAGGCCCTGACCAGGATGATATGACAGTCTTTGGGGATCCCCTATGGAGGGCCTTACCCTTCCTGGGGAGCAAATGGGGTGGGGGCTGGTGGGGGATGGAGAGGAGGGGAGGGAGAGGGAGAAGGGATTGACATGTGAAGCAGGCTTGTTTCCAATTTGAACTAATAAAAAAAGAATTTCATGAGAAAAAAAAAACACTAGAAACAAAAATAAATTAAATACAGGCTTGAAAAGATCTAGTTTCTGTGTTGGCTGATGTATATTTACATATACAAGTTGTATATTTGTAACATTTGTAATTAAATATGTATATTTATATAAACATAAAAATGATTTCTCCTCACACAGTTCTCTCTAAAAATTTCCCCTCTAAAACTCTCTCTTAAAGTTCTTTTTAGAAGTTCTCCTTAAGCTGGGTGGTAGTGACACATGCCTTTATTTCAAGCACTTGGGAGTCAGAGGCAGGTAGATCTCTATGAGTTCGAGGCCAGACTGGTCTATAAGAGCAAGTTCCAGGACAGCCTCCAAAGCTACACAACAAAAGTTGAAGTTCTTAAAAATTCTGTAAAAGTTCTTTTTAAAAATTCTCCTAGATCCCACAAGGCTTACAGTTTATATATCCAATACCCAATACAGATAAAATTAACAGCTCTTTGACAATAGCAAGAATACTAGACACAAATATCTCTCAGAAAAAGGAAGGCAGATAAAATCTTGAGAAAAGCAGACCCCTCACATCCCCAATAGGACATGTCTTGTAAAACATCCAGGCAAACTTAAGTTTCAGAGGGGATGTGACTTGTTGTAATGTGTGGGTTTAACCTGTTAAAGGGGGCTTATCTGCACTATGTCAAAGTGAAAAACTAAGACTATGCATTATGAGATTCGAAGGATGCATCTCTTACCACTGACACCCCGCTGAGAAGGAAATTTCTTTCTCAGGGGCTTATTTGAGATTACAAAGTACCCAGTATATATTCTATGTACAGCAAATTCATAATAACAAGTATTCTGGAGTCTGCACTTCTTGCAGTCTTTGCAAGGTAAATTTTTTTTTCCCCATCAGAAGTTAATTCTGGTGTGTGTTGATTCGTAGAGTTTTTTTTTTTTCTTTCTTTCTTTCTTTTTTTTTTTTTTTTTGGTTTTGGTTTTTCAAGCCAGGGTTTCTCTGTGGCTTTGGAGGCTGTCCTGGAACTAGCTCTTGTAGACCAGGCTGGTCTGCAACTCACAGAGATCCACCTGCCTCTGCCTCCCGAGTGCTGGGATTAAGGCGTGCTCCACCAACGCCCAGCTGATACGTACAGTATTGATTGTAACTTCTGTAAGAAATGGTAAAGACTCTCAGAAAACAGGTATTTGCCATCTCATCTGTCCCTGAAATCTTTTCTTCCATTTAGTTTTGTTTAGTTTTAAAGTCTTCTCTATTCTCCATATTTATTCTGTTTCCCTAGATAATAACAGAAGAAGAAAGGACAACAGGGTGGGAGTGATTCAGAAGGATGAACAGACTGAGGATATCAGTAGTGAAGTAAGGAAAAGAGTTTTGTGCTTGTATGTGATAACTGTCCCTTGCATCTTGTCTCTCATGTGTGTTGTTCCCAGTGTTCACATACGTAGCGTTCACAAATACTTTCACTGTAGCACTTCTACATCACATCCCTGCACCTTCCAGACTCTACTCGTAACTCATTTGACAGAAAGAGCAGTCTCCCTCTCCAGGTCATTGCTACTGTGTTTGAAATACACTTCTGGCATGTTAGTCTTCTTATGTGCCACAAGGCACTGGCTTCGTGTGTTCCCTCTGTCTGGAAAATTCCTGTTTATTATTTATTTTAGTCTCCCCTCCCCCCCCTAAAAAAATTAGGACTTCTCTGTGTAGCTCTGGATGTCCTGGAACTCACCCCTTAGACCAGGCTGGTGTCAGACTTAAAGATCTGCCTGCCTCTGCCTCTGAAGTGCTAGGATTAAAGTCATGTACCACCACTGTTTCACTCTATATAACCCTGAGATCTGAAGCTAGAATTCAAAATCAGCACACAATTAAATGCAGTGTTTGTTGAAGGTCCTGTTTCCTGACAACCTGACATGTGAGAAGGCTGTGAGCATCTTTCTTGGACCATATCTTTGAAAGACTATTGGTAAGATGGTTAAGTTAAAAGCACTGGCAGCGGAGACAGCCTGAGTCTGATTCCCAGGCCCAAATGATGAAGGGAGACAGCCAACTCTTGCAAGCTGTCTTCTGACCTCCACACTTCTTCCCACACACATATACAGACACATATATGCACACAAAATAAATGAATGAAATATAATAATTTAAAAGGATATTGACCTCTTCTTAGAGATTCTATTCTCAAGGCCTATTACTTCCTCAAAGCTTCATTTCCTGAAATCATATTACAATAGGGTTTACAATTTAATGGTATCAATTCTGGGAAGACACAAATATTAATTGTATCCTGTCCACATTATTCCCAAAGTTTTCCTTCAAATTGTTTTCTTTGTATTGTTAATTATTCTTGGAATGTTTCTTATTTGTTACTCATTTGCATATTTTACATTTCTCTCTTTTCTTAATTCTTAGATGATAAACTCAGCGAAACACATGAAATCATTTGCTCTAATCAGTGTTGTCTTACAAACATTCAGGATAATACTCAAATTTTATACAAATAATGAATACCTATTGGATGGATACAAGTTCCAGGTATGTGATTTAGGTAATAAAAACCCATACTAGGAGCAAGCATACCATGTGATCATATTTCTGGGTTTTCATTTTGTTTGTTTACATAATATTTTAACTGTGTGTCTGTATGTACATATATACATGTGTGTAGAGATGCCCCAAGGGGCCACATGAGGCCACTAGATTCATAGGAAGTAGAGTTAAATGCTGCCCAGTGTGAATCCTGGGAACTGAGCAATCCTAACTGATAAGCCATTTCTCCTACCAGGTAAAAATGTATTATGGAACAGTTGCAGACTCACAACAAAATTGGGCAGAAAACATAGAAAAATCTTTTATACTCTTTAACATATGTGTGCATAGCCTCACTCACTATTGACAACCTTCATGTATGTCCCAACCCATGAGAATGAGCTCCCAAAGATCACACCTTACAAATATGCTTCTCTCCGGCAAATTCTATGGTTTTGATACATGCATACTGATATTCTCTATCCACCATTGTAGCAGTGTGTGAAATGGCTCCACTGTCTTTTCTTCGGCTCTCTGATAGTTGACGTTCTGTGAATCACTGATGCCTATACCTTATTCAAAAGGGAGGAAGCATGTCCTTTTAAACAAAGTATGTCCTTTTAAACATAGTATATTTCACTTGGTGATTGTTTTGCTCAGATTACAAAGTTCTATGGGTGTGAGATGATCTGCCTCAGTTCAGACCTCATATCATATTCCAACATGCAATTATATGGAATGGCTGAGCCACTTTTTTCTATGTGTTTGTTATTTTAAGTGATGTATTGAAGTTTCTAGATGCACAGTGACTGAGTTTGAGTGCTTCTACATTTCTGGACTTCAATCGTATCAGAATTAGCTTATTCTACTCTATGCAAACCACTAACAAAAATCACATTTACCCAAAGGCATTTCTAAGACCTGTGACTGGAAGCTCTGCAGCATGGTGGCTATGCAGCTTTAAGCAGGTCTGCAAATCTTAATTACCTCATCTGCCATGTAGGTATAATAGGTTTCTGAGGGTGTTCATTGAAATCAAATGTGCAATAGTCTTATCAGACCTGAGGCATAATATTCACTCAAACATTACACTTCGAACTTCTTACACTTACACTACCATTGGCTGGGAGTCCCCAATTTTGCCACTTTCCACCAATCCAACCTTGGTATGTTCCCAGCCTCTACAGCATCATTTCCTTCACCAGTAAAGCAGAATTAGCAGCGTGCTGTGTTCACTCACACAAGAATCAAGAGAGACAATATGCATATAAAACTAGTAACACATGCTAGATACCCTTAAACTAGGACAATGACATCAATAGACCTCAAGAAGAGTAGCCACATAAAAGAATAAATAGGGCTTTTGTGTTTTTCATGTAACAGGTTAGAGGCAACTGTCCTTCCATACACAACAGGATAGAACAGGCTCCTGGGGAGTCGGGATGCTCCTGTAATTGCTCAGTAAGCTTCGGTAAAGGGGTTTTTCAACTAAGGCACAGTCTTGTAGCTGATCCAGGAACAGGCACAGTAAGAGACTCCAGGTCAGCAACCAACAGGTTAGTAGTTCCCAGGTTTCACGGTATTCAGCTTACAAGAAGTAAGTCAGACAAATGCTGTGAAACCAAAACAGCAGCAGAGCCAGAGGATAAGTTAAAAGAGAAGAACAAAGCACAAGACAAAACCAGCATGTGACTGTTAAAGCTTGGGCCACAGAACAAATTTCCTGAGCAAAATATTGCAGAAAGGAAACACAGAATAAAAGCTTAGCAAATGGGATTTTCTAAAAATAACTTTCACAAAAAAGGCTTATTCTTCCACCTGGCCTCAATATCAGAGAAAATATAAAATATGAAATATATATATATGCATATATATACATATATCAAAAGATTACTATGATTTATGCTTTTACTCTATCATAAACCTTCTAACAGGTAAAGGAGAAACATCAAATACAAAGATTTACCCACCGTCTGGGAGGGTATTGATGTCCGTTGCCCATGTTGCTACCAGAGATGACATCGATGCCCAGGGTCTGAGCTGTAACCTATGGCCAGGTGGGTGTCTGATGGTCATGCCTCTGCTAGAGCCATGCTAATCGGAGTGCCTTCCCCTCTCACCTGGAGTCTTGGTGTCATCTGGGCCAGAACAGCTTCTGAGGATCATATCTGGGTTCACAGACCTAAAGGAGCCAGTGTCTGAGGTGCTATCCATGGCCACTGTTCCACTGAGGGCTGTGTGAATGACCAGTGTCTGGCCAACAATCTAAGAACATCTCAGTGTCTGGGGGCCATTTGGCTACTGACCCATACTGATCTGGGTAGCCTGTGTTGCCACCATGGGCCTTGGAGACATCTGTGCCTAGGGCACTGCCTAAGGCCATGTCTGGGTCTATAGTCCAGCTATGACTGTTCACAGCCAGTGTTAGCACAAGGGGTCATAGGAAACATGCATGTGGAAATCCAAAGGCTGTGCTGAGTCAATCCCACCCTTCATTGATCCTGGGATAGTTGTCCCTGCCCCTCACTGGACCCTGCAGCAGGAGAGCTTGTCCTGCCCCTCAAGGGAGAGCTGCTTCCCCTAACCCCCTCACCACAGGTGTACAACTCACCTGTGAAGCACACTAGAGCTGACACTGTTGTTGGGTGTGTAGGTGAGCCAGCCCTGATGGCATGGGAGCTGGAAAGCTGAACCTGCTGACCCCTCCCTTCCATGCCCCCCTACAGCAATCAGGAGAAAAGGCCCTGTACCTCGACTGGGCAAAACAGTAGAGCTGACCCTGGTGGCATGAATGTGGGTGGGCTGGATCTGAGGACCTGAGAGCAGAGAACTGACCCTGCTCCTTGCTTCAGGTACGCTGGCTGAGCTAGATAAGGCAGTGCTGCAGAGCTCATCCAGTAGTGACAATAAGGAAAAGCTTATTGGTGGGCTGACCAACCCAGTTACCATCTGGGCCCAGAACCAGGGCTATGAGTTAGCTCACCCCAACATCTACCTCTTCTGTGAACTATTGGAGCATGTGCAGGAGACAAACCTACAGACCAAAGCTTCAGGACCTCCACAACACAAAACAACAGGATATCTAAAAGGAACAACCACAGTGAATATTGACATTGTAGCTGAAGCCAGAGGCCTTGAGAAAGACCAACCATTCATAACACTTGCAAGTAATGATACATGGCTAAAAGGTAAACTGTGTGACTCAATGGGTCACATTACAGGTTCCATGATGGGATACTTCTCTCTTTGTTTGTTTTAGTTTTGCTTGCTTGGTTGATTTGGTTTGTGTTTTAATTTTAAAATTTGTTTTGTTTTTGAGAGGGAAGTTGCAAGGGCAGACAGCAGATACAAGGGGACAGGGAGATGAATGGGATCAGGATGCATGATGTGGAATCTACAAAGAATCAATAAAAGTTAAATAAGAGAACAGAAAAAAGAAAAGAAGGTTAATAAAGGTTAAGTTCAAAGAATTAATTAGAAAAATATTGAGTTTCTGCTCCCAAAGCCCCAATGCTAGTTGGGGAGCTACCAGCAGTTGGTGGATTCTGAGGGAGGGAATCTTCCTTTCGTTTGAAGATATGGCCATTGGCAGGCTGATGATGGAACAGTGAATGACTTTACACCCATACACAATGGGGTCAGTAATAACAATTATGATAATAATAATAATAATAATAATAATAATAATATGATAGGAGGTAATGGATTGGGAAGTTTCAGGAGTTGGAGGGACATATACAATAAAAAATATGACATTCCAAAAATGAATAAAATATTACCTAAAGCATATTAAGCATAATAAGTTCCAGAGTTTTGGTGGTGGAATACTAAAATAGATATGATATTGGGACTCTACTCGAGAAACTTCCATGAGGCAAACGATGTAACTTCATACAAAACCTTTCACTGAAGCTTAAGGTACAAGAATAGTGTGTGCTGACCAGGCTATTTTTTTCTGGTAACCCACAGAAACTTCAACGGTATCGTGTCCTCATGGTTAATTTCATTACTAAAGACACAGATTCTTTATAGGCACTTCCCCATGCTTGTCATGCTGACACCTAAGTGATGTAACACTCCACATTTTAAGATCTGTAAACTTCAGAATTTTCAGGTACAACACAGAAATACAAAAGAGATGCTACCATGAAAAACAAAACAAACCAGAAAACAAAAATCACATGTCAACTCCCCACTAACATGCAAAAAAAATCCCAGTTTTTCCATTAAGTATTCTTGAGGAAGTAAGCCTCCACTGCTTTATGAACAGGATGAGGGATGGTAAGTCTGACAAGACGGCTCAGTCATGAAGGCTCCCAGCTGCCAATCTGAGGACCTAAATATGATCACATGATGGGAAGAGGAAACATCTCCACAAAGTCCTCAAATCTCCACACACACCAAGGCACATGGACCAACAGTGCCTGCCACCACCACCCGCCACACATAATAAGCAAATAAATAAACCACTTAATATTTAAAGCAATGGGGATGAATACCTGACTACTAGAATTAAGGTAATATCATGAAACAACAACCTTCAAACATGGAGAGCAGTACTTAGAAGGAATGTTACCATAAATCTTTCTGCCAGCGGCCTGAGCCCTGCTACCATGTGAGAACCCAAAATAATACACAGAGTCATATATTATTTACAATGCTGTTGGCCAATGACTAGGATTTCTCAATTGCTAGCTCAGTCTTAATTATCAACCATAATCATAAGACTTATCTTATGGGGGACGCTGGCGGAATGCATCCTGTCTTGCCGGGATCACATGGCAACTCCCGCGCAGAGAGCAGGAGGAAGAGAGAGAGAAAGAGAGCGATTTCCTGCTTATATTCTGAGTCTGCCTGCTATGTCACTTCCTGCCTGGATCACAAGACTTATCTTTACTACATTTCCCAGAATCCTCCTTGACTCCTAGTCCTACCTAACTTGCTTCTTCATTGGCCAACAGTACTTTATTCAACAACCAATAAGATAAACATACACAGAATGACTTGCCCCCTCAAAGGAGAAGGTAGAAAATACACTCAATGTTTTCTATAAATTTTTAGTGTCTAATGTGTACATCATTCCCCCTTTATTCCTGCCATTCTATCCAAACAGAATTCACTGAACAAGGGCCCATTTCTTATCCAAGCTTCACTTTTGTGGGCACTCACTGTTTGTAGACCAGCCCTGTATAGTAAAGATCTGCCATGATCCTTAAGGAGAAGGAAAAGGCCTTGTCTGATGGGCAAACTATTGGAGTGGATTTCCACAAGCCAGTGTGAAGCCTTGCATTTTACAGCAACTGTTTGCTTGTCAGAAGTGTGTCAAGTTGAGTTGGAAAAACAGCTCAGTTGGTAACTGCTTGCCTTCAAGCACGAAGACAGAAGTTCACCCTTTAGACAGGTGATAAAGCAGAAAGGTGCATGTGGTCATGCGTGCTTGCAATCCCAGTGTGGAAGCAGAGATAGAGGAATCCTAGATCTGTTGGTCAGGGATGGACCCTGTCCCCAAAACGAAGTAAATAGCATCTGAGAAATGTCACCCATAGTTGAGCACTGGCATCCATATGCACAAACACACATCTGAATGTGCACTGCACACACACAAATACTCACAGTCATATGGACATGCATACAAAAAAAAGCATGCTCCTGTGTGTGTGTGTGTGTGTGTGTGTGTGTGTGTGTGTGTGTGTGTGTGTGGTATGGTTGCCATAGAAAGGGATCATTTTTGACAAACCAGATCACTGAATTGATACAATAATGAGCAGAGTAATGATGGCTCTACTACACTTGACAAAGTGTGTTTCAGAGGCAGAGGCAAACCTACGGGAAGCCTTGCAAATTTCAATTTTCGATTCCTCCCTCACAGAGCATGCAAGTGAAATGGAAAATAAATGTTGTCAATTTGCGCTTTCTAATAGATTTGGCAGAAAGGGATATTAAGTTCGAAAGTAAAGCAATCCATTCCCTCTGTAGGGTTATAATCGAATCCTGTTCCTTGATGAAGATGCAGACCATGAGTACAGGAGCTAGCAGGTGATGCTGCTGCGGTGACTTCTTTACATGTAGTGTTTGTCAACATGCTGGAGGATGGACATATTCCTTTGCTTTAGCTTCAGACAAAATGCTAGTGATGTGCACATGAATCATCAGGGGAATTTCTGTAAGTGCAACTTCTCACCTGGTGTTAAAAGAAATCTTACTTGAATATGTGTTGTTATGAAGATCACAAGTAATTCTGCTGTGGGTGAACTTCACAGAAGTATCTTGAGAAGTGACAGGCTCCCAGTCTTGTTTCTAAAGAGGAAGTCATTCATATCATCTTGGCCTTGCACATTTTCCACTGAGATTGTATTTTCCTTGAACTTTTAAAGGGGGTTTTCTCTCTCTCAACATCTTCCTCTGCTACTTAACTTTTCTCATGCCTGTAGCTTTGCAGAAAACATTTCCATTTGGTTCAAACATGTCTGTCCTGTTCTCTTCCTCCATTTGTAGGACAGCCCTTGGAAGCCTTTCTTACCACCTTTGAGTGTTGACATACACTGGACTCAATCTGTGGGTATGAAACCCTCCCTTGTCCCTTCCCTTTCTAAACCATTCTCCCAGTGTCCTTATTCATCTTTGGCTTGAATATCCTACTGACTCATTGACATCATCACATGAGAACCTAAAAAGCACCTCAGATTTTCATGCCCCCAACTGTGAGTCTGATATCCCCCAATTTAATTATCTTTCAATCTTCTCAAATTTCTAGCTAATTATTTACAGCAAATTGTGTGTAGTTGTAACTCTAAGGATTAGAATATTTTCTTTTTCTTATCAAATCTTATACCCAATCCATTAACAAACCTGATAAGCTCTTCTTCACATGGCACTTATAATCTGAATGTTAATAATCTTATAACTTCTAAATGAGTCACATGAGTCCTGCTCCACAGTTTCTCTCTTGAAAACCTGAAGCTTCCCCCATTAACCACCTTTCTTCCACTCACTGTTATTACTTGAGATTCTTCCAGCCAATTCAACCCCAAATAAGCATACAAAGACTTGTATTAACTATGAAACTTTTGGCTAGGGCTTCTTATTGGCTAGCTCTGTCTTAATTATTAACCCATGTCTATAAATCTATGTATTTCCATGTGGTCTTGGCTTACTGGAGAACGCCTGGCATGCCCTATCCTCCCAGTCTCTATATGGCATCTCCTTGCGGTCTCTCTCCACCTACCTTTTCCAGAATTCTCCTCGTCCTGCCTATCTTCCAGCCTCTATTGGCCAAGAAGTGTTTTATTCATCAACCAATAAGAGAAACACAGATACAGAAGGACATCCCCTATCACATTGTCCCTTCTGAGCTGTGACAATACAACAGATGCATTGATCATATCACACCTCAAAGTCCAATGACATCCATTATTCTTTGCCAAAGTCAAATCTGTGCCATGGTCCCAAGGCCCTGACAGAAACTGGCCACCACTCTACCCTCTCCAAACATCTCCTATTACTGCCACTCTTATTCCTTTTGTTCTAGCTACATTAACTTCATATGCACACACACACACACACACACACACACACACACACACACACACACACACACACACACACGCTGCTCTGGACCAATCAACTGCTGTCACCTCTGCCTGGAATGTTGTTCTCTCAGATATGTGCATGGTTTTCCGTGGATTTTTTTTTCAGCTCTTATTTAAACATCACCTCCTGTGAGCACATTTTTTTTTACTAATCTGCCTGAAGTCGCTACATTCCTGCACTTATTCTTACTATAAGAAATCCATCACCCCACACCATTCTATTGCTCTCCTGTGTTCTTATTGTATGTAAACTGACTTCCTGGCCATCATACTAAGCCAGAGTTTCCAGGAAGCCTCTTCTTATAGTACTTTCTTTTGTATTTCTAGCACCCAACAGTTCCTGACACATAGCAAGCATTTAATAAGGAATGGTTCAATGGCTCAGTGTGCAAATGTTCCTCTCTTGAAGTTTTGCAGTCTAAATAACTGGAACCTCACATTATTCCAGTTCTGGCCTTCACACTCGAAAAGCATCTTTTGCTTTCTTAAGTGAGTATGTACAAATAGCTTTACATTTTATTTATTCTTTGAGAGTCTCACACATGCATAGCATGTATTTTGACCATATTTATCCAGTCACCATTTTCAATTTCCTGGAGTCTCCCCATGATCTCTTCACACCATCATGTCCTTTTTACTCTCTCCTTTGTTTTAATAGCCCACCAAGGCTCTGCTCATATACAAGCATTTGTGAGGCATTTACTGGAGCACAGTCAACAAACCAGAGAGCACACCCATGAAGAAAGCTGCTTCTTCATGCCCTAGCAGCCATCTACTGTCAATGAGTTCTTTGGATATCATGTGTCCTTCCGCTGTGTTGAAATGTTAACTGTCTTTGCCTTTGTCATATATGATGGAGGAAACAACTTCCATGAGTTCATGGGAGCACTGGCCCTGTCATGTCCAGACCATCCTGACATCTGGCTCCTATAGTATCTCTGCCTTCTCTTCTGGAGTGTTTCCTGAACCTTTCAAGAGACTATGTGATACAGAAGTCCCATTTGTGATTGGGCATGCCACAGACACTTAGATCTTCCCTTTGCTAGGCTTCAAGTCTGTATATCCACTGCTATTCACCAAGCAAAGAAGAGTCACTAATGATCCCAGGAAGCTACTTTCAGTAAGAAGGCATAGGGATGCACATTTAGAAGGCAGTTTGCTACTATATCGCTTTAGCAAAATGATACTAGTGGATTCTTCCCAAGGATCTAAGACCTCCCAGGCATGAGTTTCCTCTTGTGGAACAGCCCTTAAATCCAATTATAAAATGGTTAGTTACCCATGTAGCTGCTCTTACACTTGCTGTGGTGTTATTTAGTCCAGTGTCATTTTCTGCAGAGAAAATATTAGCTTTTGCTTTTGTGGCCTTTCTTGTGTAGCAAGTGCTGGTGTCATTAATCTCAAATTCAACACTGGTCTTCCATGTTAAAAATGAGAAAAACTATTTTGGAGTGAGTTGCCTGACATCATTTTTGGCTACCATCATTGATCCTCTGGAGTCTATTCTCAAAGCTGACCATTTTCCATGCCCTACTCTCCTCCCAGCACCAAGCCACATGGCTCTACATGAAACTGCCCGCAATGAGCTTCCTTGACCATAATGATGCAGCACCAAGGATTTCTTTGTGAAGTCCACCTGTATTATTTCATTGAATGGAACTACCCTGAAACCTCATGTCTCCACTACTCTGAAAGCCTTCCTGAATGTGGGAAGGATTTAGGCACTTGCTGTGCCATTTGACTTCAAAGGGTCTGCTATTTCAACCATGTTCTCCTGAACCATATAGTTAAGCCTCAAAATGCAAAATAAAACTCAAAATGCAACTTCATTTCTAAGATGTAGCAGAGGAGTGAGTGTTAATAGTGACATCCAATGTCAGCAGAAAATTGAAAAGATGCTTTGTTTTGAAATGAAATCACAGGCTCATTAATCTACCAGGGTTATCTGTATACAGAGACACTAGCATGTTTCAAGCTTTTCTCTGCAAATTGTGTTTTATTGGAAAATATACTAGAGACACAGTTTTAAGATAATTCAGATTTTGAAGGATGCTGGCATCCTAATCTTTATTATATCTTTGTTCCACTTTTAATCACAAATGCTAAAGATCAACTACTTGACATTAATGGGGAAATACTGTAAAAAAAAAAAAAAAAAAGGACACTACCTCTCGTTTTTATACTCTATGGATTACTCATGCTATCCTTGATGAGAGTGCCTGAATTTGGTCATTGTCCATGAAGAAATAGGACTGCCTGAGTGGAAAGAATTCCTAATCAACAATTTTTGAGATTTTCAAATAAATGCCTCTATCTATTTATAATTTACCAACATATCTAGCAAGGCTACATTTTGTAAATCCCTCACTTCTTTGAGAGGCGGCCTGAGCCTCCAGTTTTCTCTGAGATTTCACTGAAGGAGGAGTGGTAACCGAATAGCTTTATGAAGGGACTTGTTTTTATTCATTGCTTTCCCTAGAGATGATGATGTCTTTTGGAAGAATATTGCACAGAAGCATAACTCCCTTAATATGTGGTAACTTTCTGTGAAAAAGAGGTTAAAGGTGATTATTTATAAAGAAGAAAATATGTGTAATAAATTTGAAAAGAATGCAGCATTGTGGAGTTACCACTTTTTTTGTTTTGTTTTGTTTTGTTTTAAGACACGGTTTCTCTGTGTAGCTTTGGAGCCTATCCTGGCACTGGCTCTGGAGACCAGGCTGGTATCAAACTCACAGAGATCCACCTGCCTCTGCCTCCCAAGTGCTGGGATTAAAGGCATGTGCCAACAATGCCCAGCCGAGTTACCACTCTTTAGTAGTCTACTGGACTATGTGTAATATAACCAAAAGTAAGTGGAAAATGAGAAGAAAAAGTACAAAAATCTAGAACAAAGCAATTTCATCACAGTTTACAAAGAAAATTCATGTATCTGATGTTCTTATATTTTTGGTTATGAGCCTAGCCTTTAACAGCTGAATAATCTCTCCACCTGCATCTGATGGCCTAACAAGAATTTATCATGTGATTTCAGCCACACAGGATAGTGACTCCTTAACATTTTCAGAGTTGTTTCACTATCAGCAATTCATGCTCATCATGAATTTTAAAAACTCAGTTGATTAGACATAGTTCATGAAACATGTCATTTGAGTCAATGCAAAGATAACTTCCAGTTCTTCAAATATTCTATAAACAATTGAAGACAGTTGGAAGATATGTGCCTTTGTGATATAAAATATTACCTGTTTAGTAAAAAATTATCAAGTTCCTAAAAAGAGTAAGGTTGATATTTTGAAGGTCTAGCCTAAATATAACTGATATGTAGTGTTGAATATTACATATTTTGTATTTTTAAAAATTATTTTATAGCTGGGCATTGGTGGCAGATCTCTGTGAATTTGAGGCCAGCCTGGTCTCCAGATCAAGTGCTAGGATAGGCTCCAAAGCTACACAGAGAAACCCTGTCTCGAAAAACCAAAAAAAACGTATTTTTATTTTTATTTATGTGTATAGGCATAAGTCTCTCTCTCTTCTCTCTCTCTCTCTCTCTCTCTCTCTCTCTCTCTCTCTCTCTCTCTCTCTCTCTCCCCTAGAGCTTCTGTAAAAAGCAGCAAGTGTAATTAAATACTGGCCTTCTTTCCAGCTTTCAAGCTTGAGACTGAAGAGATGTCAAATAATCTTTGCTGTGTTATCATCAGAAAATTTAAGCTCCTTCAGATTTACTCATGCATACTTTTAAAATCATTTTCATGTTAAAAGGCCTGTAAATTGAGGCTTGTTTCCCAGAGTAGTGATATTAGGAGATTATCAAAAGTTTAACAGTGGGGCCTAGTAGAAGTACTGTCTACCATTGGGACAAACACTTGAAAAGGACTGTGGGGTTCCTGTCCTGGATTTTCATACATAAAGCAAATTATCTAACTTTTCTCTAAGTTAATATAATAGACTCTAATTTAAGCACTTGATTTGTTGTCTATTATACAGAATAGTTATTCATTTCTGTTACATGTATTTGTGTTTTGAGCTGATGTAAGGCTAGCTCAGTCAGTAGAGCATGAGAACCTTAATCTCGGGGTTGTGAGTTCGAGCCTCACATTGGGCACCAATTTGTAACATGAATAATAAAAATCCAGAGACAGATATTGGGGTTCAAGCTAAGATAAGAAAAGCCTCAACATGGCTGGAGACTAATTGCCCAAGACTGAATGCCATGTCTGAGACCCTGCTCCTGTCTTATATACCTCTCTAGTGCTGTGATTAAAGGCATGAGCTCTGAGCACAGCCATGAGGCAAATATTAGCCTTTTGTTATTGCTAAGTATGAGCAGTTCTGATGGTGGATAGAGGTGTTGTCTAAATGTTCTTATTCTGAAATTTAGCACCAGAATTTATTTATTTATTTATTTATTTATTTATTTATTTATTTAGTTAGTTAGTAAGTTTAAGACAGGATTTGTGGCATGCCTTTAATCCCAGCACTCCAGAAGCAGAGGCAGGCGGATTTCTGTGAGTTCGAGGTCAGCCTGGTCTCCAGAGCGAGTGCCAGGATAGGCTCCAAAGCTACACAGAGAAACCCTGTCTCAGAAAGAAAGAAAAAAAAAAGACAGGGTTTCTTTGTGTAGCCCTGGCTGTCTTAGAACTCACTCTATAGAACAGTGTGGCCTTGAACTCTCAGATATCCACCTGCCTCTGCCTTCTGAGTACTGGGATTAAAGGTGTACACCACCACCACCTGGCAACACCTGTTTTTATAAGGTAACACAAGCATATATATGTCACATATAGAATTTTGACCAGTGGGCAATAATAAATAACCAGTTTTTCTTTTCATATATCTGTGTATCTGTGTCTGTATATCGTGTGTGTGTGTGTGTGTGTGTGTGTGTGTGTGTGTGTGTGTGTGTGTGTCTGTGTGTGTATCTCATTCATGTTTATGTCAAGGCCCAAGGCTGATGTCATGATAGCTCTTCCATCTTATTTGTTGGTGTGGAAGCCCTCAGTTAAACTCAGAACCCTCTGCCAGCTCATTCTGATCATCTCCTTTCTCTGATTTTCCCAGGCTGGATACAACCAGGTCATCACACCCACTGGTGTTTAAGTGAGTTTCTGGAGACCTTAATTCTGGTTCTTGCCATGTGAAGCTAACATTTTTTTAATTTTTATTTTATTTTATTTTATTAGTTCAAATTAGGACCAAGCTTGCTTCAGATGTCAGTCCCTTCTCCCTCTCCCTCCTCTCCCCCCCAACATCCCACCTGTCCCTAGCCATCCTCCCTCCACTCCCCAGGCAGGGTAAGGCCCTCAAAAGGGGCTCCCCAAAGTCTACCACATCATTCTAGGCCAGGCCTAGGACCTTCCCTATGTGTCCAGCTCAAGAGAGCATCCCTTCACATAGGATGGGCTCTCAAAATCCCTTCTTTTTTTTTTAAAGACCTTACATATTTAATACAGTGTGTTAACCCTGTGCAAATGGAAAAAAATTAAGTTCAATATTTCTAGACCAATATGGCTGTTAATTTTTGTACAATGCCAACTCAACACGGTAAACTGGGATACTTTTTTTCAAAGTTGACAGCACAGCTAAAGTTTCCAAAAATTCAAATTATATATGTATATATAATATATATGTATATAATGTATATATATACATATGTGTATATGTATATATATGTATATAATATATATGTATATATATATAATATATATAATATATATTTATATTTATATAAAAAGGCCAATAATGGCAGTATGTTATGGATCAATAGCAGCAACAGCTTTTCCAGGTTCTGCAGTCATTTGAACAAAATAGTAGAGGCATCCAGCACTTTCCATTTAAACAAAAAAGTAAAAAACAAAATCCCAGAAAAACAGCACAGTTCTGTTACTCTTGTGGTACGTGGCACCATTTTTTTTTTTTTTTAAATTAGCTTCTCAATCATCATCTGGAAGGAAACCATGCTGAACAACATCATTAAAAACAGCTCTGATAAAGCACTGTCACTACTATGTATCATAAAGCAGGTCCACATATGAGTGAGTACATGTTTGTCTTTTTGTGATTGGGTTACCTCGCTCAGAATGGTTTCTTCCAGTTCCATCCATTTTCCTGCAAATTTCAAGACTTCATTGTTTTTTTTCTACTGAGTAGTGTCCCGCGCGATCGTCTCGCCAGCAAGAACGACACAGGACACTCGGATCCTTCTGCAGTAAAGCTTTAATGCATCTTGAGAGACAGATGATCAGCTTCCGATTAGGGAGACCCCGAGCCAAGAATCCCGTCCCCTTATAAAGGCTCATAAGCTCCGAGCAGTGGGTGTACAGCTGGGATAGGTGGAGGACTCATCACCCTATATGACGCCACGGGAGAGGCAAGACTAGGCAAGTGGAAAAACACTTGGCACATGAGCACCAACGTTGTTTACTTGATCCGGCAGCGGATGTCAGCGCCATCTTGTAATGGCGAATGTGAGTGCGGCTCCTCACAGAGTAGTACTCCATTGTGTAAATGTACCACAATTTCTCTATCCATTCTTCAGTTGAGGGACATCTAGGGTGCTTCCAGTTTCTGGCTATTACAAATAATGCTGCTATGAGCATGGTTGAACAGATGTCCTTGTTATATGAATGTGCTTCTTTGGGGTATATACCTAGGAGTAGAATTGCTGGATCTTGTGGTAGACTCATTCCCAATTTCTTGAGGAGTCGCCATACTGATTTCCAAAGTGGCTGTACAAGTTGACACTCCCACCAGCAGTGGAAGAGTGTTCCTCTTTCTCTGCATCCTCTCCAGCATAAACTGTCATTGGTATTTTTTATTTTAGCCATTCTGACAGGAGTAAGATGGTATCTCAGAGTTGTTTTGATTTGCATTTCCCTGATGGCTAAGGATGTTGAACACTTTCTTGTGTGTCTTTCAGCCATTTTAGATTTATCTATTGAGAATTGTCTATTTAATTCTGTACCCCATTTTTTAATTGGATTGTTTGGTGTTTTCGAGAATAGCTTCTTAAATTCTTCGTATATTTTGGAGATCAGAGCTCTGTCAGATGTGGGGTTTTCCCAGACTTTTCCCAGTCTGGGCTGTCGTTTTGTCTTGCTGACTATGTCCTTTGCCTTACAGAAGCTTCTCAGTTTCAGGAGGTCCCATTTATTAATTCTTGATCTCAGTGTCTGTACTACTGGTGTTATGTTCAGGAAGCAGTCTCCTGTACCGATTAATTCAAGGGTATTTTCCACTTTATCTTCTAATAGGTTCAGTGTGGCTGGGTTTATGTTGAGGTCTTTAATCCATTTTGACTTCAGTTTTGTGCAGGGCGAAAGGCTTGGGTCTATCTGTAGTCTTCTACATGTTTGCATCCAGTTATGCCAGTGAAGTTAACATTTTAACCAAGTGTTTGCAGCACCCTGGCACATCAGACAATGTCTTCTGAACACTTCTGTATGACTACATCAGGCTCTTAGCTATCCTGGTTTGTAACAAAAGGTGTGCATCAATCTTATACCCTTGTCAAATTCCTCTGTCTCACTTATTCAAGAGCAGAAGGACTGGGTTTGGAGACATGGCTCAGTGGTTCAGAACACCTGCTGCTCTTGCAAGAGACCTGGGTTCCACTGCCATACTACCTTTATCTGGTGATTCACATAGGCCTGTAATTCCAGCTCCAGAATGTCTGACATGCTATTGTGGGCTCCATGTGCACCTGCACACATGTGGTATATGAGGCATATAGTTGTGATCTCTGAGCTTCCTTATAGTAGAGGTTCAAATCTTCACATTTCTATTATTTTAGTGTTTTCCAACACTGCCCAACACCATCCAAATTTCCTTCCATTGTCACTCACTCAAACCTGCCATGATCATGATGGAGAGTCTGCACACAGAAGCTTCACTGAGGTCTCATCTTATGGGACTCAGTTTCTGCACATGCTTATTTTGAGGCAGTATCCAGACAGACTATAAGCATGAGCCATCTAAGGAACTACCTTTGAAGCAACTGAAAATTTTACCTTCATTACTTGAAAGAAGTGGCTTATTGCTCATAATTTCTACAAACTTAATTTTTGGTATCACTCCCATTGTTTCCCACTTTGTCCAGTCTGTTCTTGATATAGTATCATTGATTATTCTGAATAAAGTAAACTATCTTGTTTATTTTTCAAGCTTATTTTCTAACATCTAGCCTTGTAAATGGTTCAAAATGATGGAGGTGACTCTTTATGGCCTTGAAAGTCACCTTTGCTCAATCAGAAAGCACATGATCATGAGATATGTCAATAGACCTTCCTTCTCTTCCACAATGCAGCTAGTCTACTTTAAAAGACTTAGTACAAAGTCTGAAGAGATGGCCCAGTCATTAAAAATGTGAGCTGCTCTTCCAGGGGACCTGGCTTTTATTTCCAGCATGCAGGTCAAACAGTTCACAACTGCCTATAACTCCAATTCCAGGCATCCTCTTCTTGACTCCTTGGGTTCATACATACATGTGGTACACATATATACACACAGGCACACACATACACATTGAATAAGCCAATAAATAATGAATTAAATGAATAAATTGGTAGCAATGGATAAAGTAGTAGTGAGTAAATTAATAAATCTTTAAAAGACTGTGTACAAAGACTTATGATCCAGATTTTAGGAGACAAAAGATACAATAATTAATTACAGAGCAAAAACAGAATTGGTAATTAATAAGGGTTAATAGCCACTGAAAATTTAAGTACCATCATGCTAATAGATTTAATCCCAGCTCAGCTGAAAAGGAAATAAACATGTAAATAGCAAGGTACATAAACATAAGAAAAATATTTTATTTACTGAATTAAAGTCCTCCCTTAAAGAAAGGAGCATTTAATGACTTGAGTATTGATTTCTTGCTAAAAGCATTACAAGGCAAGACAGAAATTAAAATATAAAAGTAACTGGATGTATGCCAATCTTATGAGGATAAAAGTGCATTATTCTGAAGGGGACTGGCAGACATCCCACATCAATTAAGGAAGAAATCTTGCAGAATATGCAATATATCCATCTTTGAGATTTTAAATTTCAACACTGCAGCTCAAGAATGAGTGAAGGAAAATTGAAAAGGACAAGAAGGTGAAGATGAAAATATTGACATTGGAATCCATCGATGTGATGAACTCATAGCTCAATGGTTCATTCACCAAGGCTGATGTGCAACACAGTGAAGAACCAATGATGACAGAGCAGGACACTGGCTAGAGGCTAGGCTTGATGACCTGTCAAGAGACCAAGGTTGTAGTGGAAATACAACCAGCCCCAAATGATCACATCTGGAACTTATTGCTGAAATGTGTCCACTTTAGACCTTCCTAAATGTGTATGGTGTTTATTTATAGGATTCTACACAAAATATACATTTGTATCTACAGTGTCAATATTCCCATGTAAAACGAATTGAAAACACCTAGCTTCTCACAGCACTGACATACTCAGTGGCTTTCTACACATTAGGACATAGAGGTATTAAAAGGTCCACATCTCAGTTCACAAAGTAGGAATTTTACTGCGTTCTTTCTTTCTTTCTCTCTCTCTCTTCCTCTCTCTCTCTCTCCCTTTCTTTCTCTTATCTTTCCTTCCTTCCTTTCTTCTTTTTTTTGCAGGGGGGGTTGTGTTTCAAGATAGGGTTTCTCTGTGGCTCTGGAGCCTGCCCTAAAACTAGTTTTGTAGAGTAGGCTGGCCTAGAAGTCAGAGAGATCTGCCTACCTCTGCCTCCCTAGTGCTGGGATTATAGGCATATGCCACCACCACCTGGGTGCCCTTCTCTTTCTACATCACTGTCAACAACCTGGTAACTTAAAAATATTTATTTATATTGTATTTGTGTTGGCACATGAGTGTCTTTATGTGTACCAAGTATGTGCAAGTGTCTTCAGAAGACCAGAAGAGGGTTTACATGGAGAACATAATGTTTTTAAGAACAGGTGGTTAAAGTATTTTATTCAATTTATTTCACTTTTAATAATAATGGTAATAAAGAAATAACTATAATGCATATAGCAGAGTAGTTAGTTAAATTATGGACAAGTTTAACTCAAAGGTTACTTTGTTCTTTATCGTTCAGAGAAAATCGTGAGATGACTCAAATGTGGTAGGCTATTTCCTAATCAGACAAAAAAATAAATATTTTGCTTTGGAAATATTGTTACATTCTATACATTTTAGTAACTTATTTCTTTAAAGGGGGGCAAATTTTAAAAGTTAAGAAAACTGTCAAGATTCAGTGTAAAATACATATTTGAGCTGACACTTTAGTTTTATATTGGTTATTGAAATTTGAAAACCCTGTTGACTGTAATGTGCAGAAATCTTTCATTCATGTTCGTATATGTGATGCTTAGTTTTAGCAGTCATCTCAACACAATCTAGAATCACATGGAGGGATTGCACATATTAGATGGATCTCTGGGCATCTCTGTGTGCATTTTCTTGGTCACCCAGCCCATTGTGACTGACACCACTCCCTGGCCAGAAGACTCTGACCTAAGTAAGAGTTAAGCTAGCTTAATCCTAAGTAAACCAGTAAGCAAGCAGGCAGGAAGCCTGGGGGCACTGACACCCCCTACCCTTACTTCTCCCCAATGCCCCCAACCCACTTCATCCCACACCTTGCTCTGCTCTTGGCTGAACACATGGTGTGGCTAGCTGCTTGATTTCCTGTGGTGGTTTGCCTGGAGTTTTCCCCAAGATATTATTTTTATTATTTCAAATTAGAAACAAGGATGCTTCACATGTCAATCTCTTCTCCCTCTCCCTCTCCTACCCCCAACCACCCACCAGCCTCCCCCCCATTAGCCCTCTGCTCCCCAGGGAGGAAAAGGGGCCCCGCAAGGGAGCTCCCCAAAGTATGTTGTATCATCCTAGGCAGGTCCTAGGCCCTCCCATATGTGTCCAGGCTGAGAGAGCATCCCTCCATGTGGGATGGGCTCCCAAAATCCCTTCTTACACCTGGGGTAAATACTGTGCTGTGGTATTGTGAGGTAAAATAAACTCTTTTTCCTTAAGTTGTTGGCCTGAATATTTTTTTTCACACTAACAGAAATGAAGCTAGGACTTTTTAACAGAAATGTTTCAAATATATGTGGGTTTGAATGAGACTTCACATGTATCACACACTGAAATCTGGGAGGGCATATTTTAAAAAGAAAACAAAATGTTCAGAGCCCTGAAGGCAATCTTCATGGTGGTGTCATAGGGAGGACAGAGTAGAAATTGGGAGGCAATGTCCTGGATCCTGGGTTTTTCTGAGACCTATTGAGTGAAAGGTGAACAACAGAGGAGATTCTCTTTGAAGGAAGTAGTCATCCTAAAAATGGCAACTATTGTCAAGAGAATGGTCCTGCATGAGTTACAATTTAAAGACCGGCACAAGTACAGTTTAATGAAAAGGAAGCAGAGGTGACCCACTTGCCCAGTTGAAGAGTCTTTCAAAGGCCAGGCCACATTTCATTCCTTTTCCACTGAGACTTTTACAAGCAGCAAAGAAGCCAAGAATGTTTGAAAATGAAACAGAAAACAGCATTCTTGGTTCCTATTGTAAAGGAAAAGGGCACATGATAAAAATAGTTTCTTGTCCTAACTTAGCCATATTACAGGCCCTTTCTAACCCAGTATTTGTTTGGGATAAACACCATTATGGCTAGACCCATTGTAAGACACTGTTATTTCTTTCACTTTCTTAACAATACATGCATCCTTTAGTTATATGAATTTCACTGGGCAGTGACTAAATATAGATGAGCTGATTTAAGTAGTTAATCATAATAATAGTACTTATAAACTTGATTTCATTGTGTTAGCTCATTCTTCTCACTGGTTCACAAGCTTTTAAAAGCAATGACTAATGCAGTGTTTTGTTGAGTTAGCTTGAGACACATATAAAAAAGAATTTGAAATATCTTCCCTCCTTGTCTCAGAACTTTCCCACTCTCAGAGTACTTTTATTAAAATTTATGCTTCGTACAATAATGCCTTAGTAGCCATAACTGACTTAGTTTATGAAGTTAGTTATTAAATAATGCTGAAACAGGATTCAAAATGATTACTTTGACTCATGTGCCTGGTTTTGTGTCTCATCCTTGCATTTAGATAGTCACTGCAGCCGTAATATTTGCAGCCGTAATACTTGCTACCACATATTAACTGGGTCCAACATCAGTATTTTGGATAAAACTACTTTAAAAAAATACTTTCAATTTAATGTTCTATTGAAATTGAGACAGATAACCTGACCATTTTGATACTTGTAATAATTACATAATCCATTGCCCATTTTCTCATTTTTCCTATAAGCTCATAGTTGAACCTAAGTATGAAATTAAGCCAGCATTTCTAGCTCTGTCTGGGAAATGGATTGGACTGCCCCCTAGGCCTGCTCATCAGTCTCTGGCCCCTCTTCTCTTATCAATGCAGGCATATATCCATTTGCTATGGTCTCTCTGCCTCACTAGACTGTAGGCTTCAAAGTATTAAGAACTATGTCTTGGTTGATAGCTACCTCACCTTCAAGACGTTAGAACAGAGAATGCAACAAAAGAAAATCTATTGTTTGTCAAATAAATAAATGAAAAATGCAAAACTATGCTTATTTTAAAATTGTGTGTGTGTTGTGTGTGTTGCTCCCTACCTTGGGATCTGAGACAGTGTCTCTGGCTGAATCACGAGCTTGCCCTTCAAGCTAGATGGGCTAGCCAGTTAAACCCCTAGAACCTGTTGGTCTTTGTCTTCCATAGCATCAGGGCTTCAAATGTGCACCACAGTGCTAGGCTTTTGCATAAGTGCTTGGGCCAGAACCCAAGTCTCCATGTACTTTATTGATGGCACCATCTTCTGCAAACCTACTTTTTATGTTTCTTTTTTGGCCAGATTATATTTTGAAACAAAAAACATGTTTTTTCCCCTCAAAGGTTTTCTAACTTTTTGATTGTAGACCAAGAAATAATGTGTGCACTGCCATGCATGAGGCCCTAAAATGATGATATACATGAAGCAAGAGTGTCTTCAATGAACTTGATAGTGAACTTTCTTAGCTACTGTGTTCTGTTTTACTCACTTAAGAAAAATAGTGCTGGTATTGAAGTGAAGTGACCCACATCACCGTCATCTTCAGTATCAGATGGTAGAGTAACTTGGGAAGTCTGCATTTTCATAAATGCCCTCCCTTTTAGCATGTCTAGTGAATAGATATATTATGTATATCCCATACCTTAGACTTTCACCTAAAAGAGCATGGGACTTCTGTTTCATAGATGTCATCAGTAAACAGTTGAGGGAATATGTGTTTAGATTTAGCTACAAACAATTATCATAGTCTAAAATTATTCCATCTAATCCTTGACACAGTCACACAAACTAAGAACTGCCACTTGCATTTCGTATGTAAAGAGAAAAGAGGTTGGGGGAGTGGTCTGGTACTTGGTTGCTTCCCTTAGTCCTTCTGGTTCTTGACCTTTGCCCAAATATTCGTTCATTCCGTGTATCATATGTACATATTTTCAATCTAGAAAGCAAGTGACATTCTCAGGTTTTTGATTTGTTTTATGTTGGGTAGGGTCTCCATACAGACCAGGCTGGCCTTGGATTGGATAATACACACTTAGGATGACCTTGAACTCCGGATCCTCTTGCCCACCCACTGAGATCCCAGGTATGCACCAGTATACCTGACTGATTTATTTATGTATTCGTTCATTTTCTGTTGTTGTTTGAAACAAGATGTACTATGTCCCTCTACTTGACTATGGTTATGTAGAGCGGCTGGCCTCCAATTGCCAGCAGCTCCTTCTGCCTCAAGGTGTGCAAACACTCCTGCTTCTTGCCCTGAATCCTGCTATTTCATTTCACATGGTGATGTTGGTTACTGTACAGATAGCAGGATAGATCATAGACACATGTTTGTCGAGGAAAGCTGGCTGGCCTTGTTTATCATTGATATCATCTGTGAATCAACTCCCATCTTCCTGATTGGACCCTCAAGGCAAGCCCCCAACATGGGCTTCTTTGTGATTACATCTCCCATTGAGAGGCAGTGAAGTCTCCACTCAGTAGACTGATTTGGATTCTAGTACAATTAACACTTGCCCTCTACCCCTGAAAACCCACCACCACCCAAGGCCAGCACCTTCACTGGCTGGTAGGAGGATTTAGCACTCCCCTCTAGAGAAGTTCTATCCCCTCCCCACTCCTCCTGATCTCCCGGAGGGATGAGAAGGGTCTGGCCAACCTTCAAACTGGGCAGAGCTGCTTTGGTCAGGACTTCCAGCCAGGATGCTGGGATTCCTGCTCCAAGCTCCACTGCAGAGCAACTCCACAGCCTCGGAGTCCTAAGAGGTCCAGAGGCAGTGCCTCCCGCCCCCTGCAGCCTGTGCTGCAGCCTCCGGCCACCGGAGGGGGGCGAACCCACGTCAACCTGTTGTTTGTCCCGTCCCTATTGATTTAGTCAGCGCCACAAGGAAGTGCGGCACCCACACGAGCTTGGAAAGTTCAGCATGCAGGAAGTTTGGGAAGAGCTGGGAGAGTAGCTGGACGGCCCAAGCAGCACGCCGCAGCGCAGGAGGAGAAGGCGCGGGGCGGCGCAGCAGAGGTCCACCGGCCCAACCCGGTGGGCTTTATTTATTTATATATATATATTCTGGAGCAACGCTGTCCCTAGGTCGCTGGTCCCAAATGCACCGACTCATCTTCATCTCCATTCTTGTGTGCGCGAACTTTTGCAGCTATCGGGACACTTTTGCGACTCCGCAGAGCGCATCCATCAAAGCTTTACGCAATACCAACCTCAGGAGAGCCGGTAAGAGACTCATTAATTTGTGTTCTTCCTTGACAAGGTCACATTTGCTGTTGTCGGGTTCTTAGGGACATTCACCCCCGCCCCCAGCACCTTCGCTTTTGAATTTTTCAAATGAACTCAGACTGAAGGCATTGTTTGGGGGATGGATTCTCCTGCTTCGCCCCCAGCTAAGCTAACCCCCTCATTCCAGAACTGTACTAAGAAGTGTGAAGTGTCTTGAGGGCCATGGGAGGCAGTAGGATGGTTTAAGTGGGTTTCTCCCTGCACCTTAGAAGTCATGAAAGTAGGTGTGTGTCCTGGAGTAGTTGATACCTGGATGTGGGTGACTCCTTCCAGAGTTGGAAAGCTCCATGCTGTGCTCACTTTGGGTCAGGCTAATCTGACACTAGTAAAGCAGGCATTGTGGTAGGTGGTGGAATCCGGTAGCCTTTACCCTATGACATAATTCTTATTTACTTATTTTAGTGAGGAGAGTAGAGATGACACGTTTCAGCATTGTGGTTACTTCTGTGGCAAACTGGTAATTTACATATCATTTATTTTTAAGAGAAGACAGTGTTGCCCCTTCTGTTCCTCAAGTGACTTTCCCTTGGAGTTCAGATGCTCAGAAACTCAAGAGTCTGGGAGGCCAGGGTGGTGGAATTCCCTTGTACCGCAGGGGACCTGATTTCTATTGTTGGTTTCTTTTGTGCTGAGGCTTTCCAAGATCCTGAAATGGCTGTCCTAAGCAAGGTCCTGAGCAGACTGCTTGTTTTTCTGTCCTGTAGAAGACACATGGGTCACTGGGTCCCTGAGACTCCAAGTAGAGTTTGTTTTCCTCCTGGGGCTGAGGTCCTCAGCTGGAGCTTGGTCCCAGCATGGTACAGTCCTTGCCACTGGTACACAGAATGGCTCAAGGCTTTATTGCTTTTGTTTTACTACATGAATTTCATTCTCTTTTACTTGCTTAAAGTGCCAACACTTCCTCTCATACAGTTGCCCTGTCCCCAAACACCAAGGACATCACCAAGCTGTTCTTAGTGGCTCCAGCATTTGAGTTGGCAACATTGAGCATCTTGGTAAATTCACACTAGACACCTTCATCACTTATGAATGTCCTACTTACTAGCTGTGTCCTATATTCAGACTTGAAAAAATCTGGGAATTTGAGTGGAAAAATGCATTGCTGTACTTTTTGATGGCATACTTAATGGCAGTGTCTTCAAGTTATCTGAAGTGTTAAGGAGCAATCCTGGCACATGTAGATGGGGACGGGCTCTGTCTTCATTTCAACGTGGAAGGCAAGGGCCATGTAAGAACCAAAAACCAAGCCTGTACTGACCTCCATGTGAGTGCAGTGGCATGTATGTTATAATGCAAATGAATGAACACAACAACACACACTATGGCATATGAAAAAAATTCCTGAAGGAAACAAACAACAAAAAATGAAAAACACTTCCAACTAAACTTCCACAAGGCCTATTAACTGATTAGAACTCTAATAATTGTGGAGAAGTTAGAATGTTGCAAGTTCAGAGTACAGGCGTCTAAGGGAAGCCTTGAGCCCTGCTACCCTGTTAATAGCCATTTATTCCCTTGCTTTGTACCTGACCTAACATCTTTGTAAACATTTTAGAATCTTTTAGAATTTACAGACACCTAAATGAAAAGGCTAAGTGTCATCCCATTGCATTCATTGCTTTGGAGGCCTATGGAAGAGGTTTTTCTGTTTTGCTCCACCCACCTGCCTTATGTCTCCACCAAAGTGTTTTAAAAGTGTCCTCATTCATGACCTTCATTGTTCTGTTATTGTGAAAACTTTACGAAACCGCTTCCACACTGGAGTGAGGAATTTGGGGTAGCATATACATCTGTTCCTGGGCCATGGTGATTTGGCTCTAGAATATATTCTCTCTTATCTCCTCGAGTGAGCGTGTGTTTTTGAGGGTGGACAGGTTCTTGCCTGTTTTGCATTGTAGGATGTCCTGAGGTGTCTGGTTGTTATGCATTGCAGGGTATTCTAGGGTGTCTGGATGATGTGTATTATAGGGCGCTTGGGGTATCTGGTTGCTGTGCACTGTAGGGTGTCCTGAGTTTTCTGGTTCTTGTACATTGTAGGGTATTCTGGGGTGTCTGGTTGATGCTTATTGTAGGGTGTTTTGGGGTGTCTGTTTGATGTGCATTGTAGGGTTCCTGAGGTACCTACCTGCTGTGCATAAAAGGTTGCCCTGAGCTAGTCACTTCAGAAAGTGACTTTGTCTGAAGGATATTTTTCCCTTTCATTAACTAAAAATAAAACTGGATTGCTTTAGAAAGGTAGGGCCAAACATCGAGCAGATTCCATAGATCACTGCTGTCTTCTAGGCAGCCAGAAGCCTCAGCCTGTTGTCAGGTAGGACTCTGAGGACTTGTGGTCTCTGAACCCTGTCATTGTCATTTTGAAAGTCTGGAAAGATGAGTATTTTCTGTGTTCCTCCTTGAGAGCTGAGTCATATGCAAATACTGTTCCTTCTGAGACTTCAATTTTCCTTGTTAAATGAGCTGATTAGTATTTCAGAGCAGTATATGAACACCGTTTGAAACTCTTCTCTTTGTAAAGATGGGAACACTTGTGAGCCACATATATGACTTGTGTAGACACCAGACTATTCATGCCTTAAAAGGACCTGGAAAGTTTTAGTGTAGAAATGAGTTGGTATAAGTTAGGACTCATCCACTAACCTCTTTTGAAGCAATTCTTTACTTGAGCTCAAGTGTCTTCTGGAGGTGAACGTGACATCAACAGTTCTTATCACAAATCCTTCACTGAGCTCTGTGCAACAGCTATTCATTTAATGACTGTTTTGCTTTTGGTATCTGCTGTATCCTGTGCTGATGTTCAGCTCTCAAGCAGGACATGAATGACACATGCATAGTCCCTGCTGTCCTCAAGCTTTTGATCTAACAGAGAATAGAAACGGATAGTTCCACCTTACATTCTGGTTCATTTTGGCAAAGCCAAGATTCCAGACTTGCCTTGGGGATCATGGAGCACATATTAAGGCTGATGAACACCCTCAAGGTTTCCATCTCCTTGTCACCAAAAGAAGCCTGCATATATCCCAGTTGTTCTTTTTTATATGTCGTGTTTGAATGTAAGATTTTTAGTCGAGAGAAGTATATCTCACAGTTAGAGTGTGAAGGGGAATGCACAGTATGGTGTGGCAGGCACTTTCCTGGGGACCAGTGTGGTAAGTTCTAGACCATCACAAAGACTTAAGAGGCTGAGAAAGGCTTTCTGTCAAGGAGAAGATGAAGAGGAGCTTAGAACTTGGGGACAGTGCAGGAAGAGAGTGGAGTTTATCAGTGGAAAGAAAGCTCTTCTCAAGGGTTAGAGGTGAGAATTTTAAAAACAATACTAATAAAATACAGTAAAGGGCTGGCATTGTGGCTCAGTGAGTATGGTGCTTATTGCCTGAGATGGCTCCCTGGAATCTGTGGAAAGGTGGAAGGATTGCATAGACTTCACAAAACTGTCCTCTGCCCTGACATGCATACAATTGCATGCATGCACACACTAAATAAATAAATAATTAAAAATAAAAATAAAATAAAAGTAAAAATTCAAGGATGCACATGTGCACTAGTGAAGGACCTGGGAAGAAATATGAGGGCGTTTGGCTGGAATTCTGAGGGTGACCGGAAACCATCAAAGGCTGAACTGAGTTGGGGGATATAGCTCAGTTGGCAGTGATTACCTGGAAGGCATGAGGAGCTGGGTTCCAGCCCCCACCATATCAAACTGAATATGGTGGTACACACCTGTAATCCCAGCACTTAAGAGGTGGAGTGTGAAGGAGCAGAATACATAGGGCTACACAATACACTGCAACTACTTCAAATATATAAATATATAAATAAATACAAATAGATGAAGGAGAGAAAGAATGAAGGGAGAGAAGGAAATTTTAATTGAGAGAGAATCATGGCTTCTGGTTGTTGAACACAGAAAAAGTGTGTTCTCAGGGGTGAGCCAGGCCAAGGATGGGACCAGACTGCTTGTAAATGCATTGCCTGTAAAACATCTATGAACACTGTGCCAGTTCTTTTTCAAGATAACAATAGAAGACATGAGTGACTTCCCTACTTCAAAATCTCCAGATACTAGTGCACAAAGCCACCTACTATTCTCTATGTCCCGCTAACTCTATAAGCTGTTCTGACATTCAACATGGAAAATATTGTATCTTTAACTTTTTCTGAGGTCTCCACAAGGGAATGTGGAGGGTCAGAAAAATTTGGATAGGGTTTTATAGCACTAAGTTATTTCAAACATCTGCATTTCAGGATTAAATGCAAATACCATGACCAGGTGGTGGTGGCACATGCCTTTAATCCCAACACTCGGAGGTAGAGGCTAGCATATCTCTGTAAGTTCGAAGCCAGCCTGGTCTACAGAGCTAGTTCCAAACCCTGTCTCAGAAACAACAAAGCCACAAATCCTTTACAATAACTTTTGTGGGTAGAACAGTTGCCGCAAAAGCACAAAGGGATCACATATAATGAGAAAAAGCATCCAAGACAGATGCTGTAAGAAGAAACTCTCTGTCTCCCTACACAGTATTTCAGTACCAAATAATTGTAAGTCATAAATAAAGTCCTACACTCCCAGTTCACAAACAGGGATCAGTAAGTCCTGGTGAGGGTTTTCTCTAGAACAAGAATGAAACATGCTTTGTTTTGTTTCACTGCAAAAACTGATGATATATACCATAATTTATCTCCTTTCCCATCTTTACGCTGGTCTGATAACATCTATATATTATCTTTAGTGTGTTCTTTCTTATGATTTGTGGGATCTATGTTTTGTTGATCTTCATATTGGCAGCTATGAGATTGGTGGAGGCACTGTAGCAGAGGCATGTGATTTGCCTTTCCCCACGGGGAGTGACATTTACCTCAGTACTTACTGTCTTGCAGAGTGGGTGCATGAAGACAGTTTTGAACTCTTGTAGTGCTGTGTCACATATGATTTGAAATTTTTTATATTTTAGTAAATGTAAGTTAATATATTTTAGTGTAATATAAGCATAATAAATTTATAATTTATATATTCTTTCTTTTTTATTTATTTTATTTTTCGAGACAGCATTTCTCTGTGTAGTTTTGTAGACCAGGCTGGCCTCGAACTCACAGAGATCCATCTGACTCTATCTTCTGAGTGCTGGGATTAAAGGGTGTGCCACCACCGCCTGGATAATTTATATAATTTAAACTATTTTATTAGCTATTTGTTTTTAATTAACTAATTTATATATCTGTGTGCAACATATTTTGAAATATGTGTTTATTGTTTAGTGGCTAAATCAAACTCACTGGCATATATATCACCTCATCCACATTTTTGGTGATAAATTCGCTTAAGGTCTACTTGACCATTTTCAAGCATACAATATTTTGTTAATAACTATATATGTACACATCATATTTCATTAGCTTTTGTACATTAAGTTTCTTGGAGTTGTAAATGAGCTGCAACATGGTTAATCATGGAGATAATCACTGTGTGTGACTGAATAGGAGTCAGACAACTCTTCACCTCATGTAGGAAGAGGCTCATAGTTCTCTATTTCACTGAAACATGTAATAAGCAACATCCCCCTCTTATGAAATATTGCTGAAGTACCCTTAGTGGTAGGAAAAACAACCAAGTGAACCAATAAATAGTCAACAAGCTTACTCAAAAGCTTAAATGATGGTCAGAGTGGATATAAGCAATCAATAAGGTTTTGGTAGATAATAAAGAGCCACCGCTTGACTTTAATTATCATGTTTGCCTAAGCGATTTCCATATCTTCACAGAGAATATTAACATGTGATTTGAACAGAGGGGATATTAAAGAGTGAGTCCTCGGGATTTTTCTCTCTCCATGTTTCGAGACTTTAGAAAAGTTTCATGAAAACTACACAAACATCTTGCTTAGGTTTTATTTTTGTTTCTTTAAAATGTTTCATAGTACATATGTTCAACACACCATACTGTATTGCATAAGGGCATTTTCATATCAATGTTCATTAAAAGATTGAGCACATTCTGTCATACCCAGAACTTCACAATTGTCTCACACAGTTCCATTTACACTTTCATGTCATATATTCATGAATAAAATACCACACATGAGATAAAGTGTGTCTCTATGTCAGCCCAGTTTCACTTGTGTAACCTGTTCATTTCATCTTGCACCCATTTTCTTGCAAATGACTTCATTCTTGACAGACAAAAACCAGTTTGTGTCTACTCCAAATTTTCTGTCAATTCCTCTGTTATTAGACATTGTGGAGGGATTTATAGCCTAGCTAGGGTGTGATAAACATTGCTGTGTGAAAATCTCTGTGATAGGCTGATGTGGAGGCTTGCATGTCAGCACCTAAGAGTGAAATAGCCAAGCCATATGATTGATCTACTTTTAGTTTTTTGGGGTTTCCCCCCCCCATACTGATTTCCAGGCTTGTTATTGAGATAGGTGGGAATAGTTGCAGCTTGTCTCCATATATCACTGGAAATAATTAGATCATGTCCAGTGTAATTATTAGTTTTTAAAATGGTGATGTCTTTGAGTGATCAAGAAAATTTTACGTGTTTGTTAGTGTGTCAGGTTCTTAAGCTGGAAGTGTCAATAAATACAGAATTTTTGGAGGTAAAACAGAAAATTCATTGTTTACTAGGAACCCACACTGGAAATGAATTTGTCTAGTTGTAGCTCACAGGTGTGTGGTCAAGAGAAAAGTGAACAAGGGGTTTAGAATCCTTGGTAACTCGTGACACTCAACCTACATATTTTAGTTTGTTAAATGGTTAGTGAGTTGGAGCAGGTATAGGGGATGGCAACAATTTGCCCCATGGCAAGTATTTTAGGATTTCCAGGTCACATGGTCTTGGTTCTGCAATAAGAGAGGAAAGCAGCCACAGAAATCACATAAGAGGATGGAGATGGCTATAAACTTTTTAAAAGATTGTAAAATTTATAAAAGCTGACTCCCCAGATATGACTGGGAGCCTGAAGGTCATAATTTACAGAAAATATACATATTTTGTTAAAGTGAAGGCTGATATCATTATGAGGAAATGGTACATACAAAATCTAACTCTAGAAAACAAAAGCAACTTAGTTGTAGCATCAGATAACTTGGCTTAGCATCAGCTCATGATATGGATTGATCATAGAAGACAGATGGATCATAAATGGAAAGGTAGATCAATACACTGAGAGACTTCATGTATCACGTCTCTGAACAGGCATAATTGAATGAAGCTTAAGAACTGACACTACCAACAACAGCAGCAGGGCTAGAAGGTGGCAAATATGTTGCTCCGTTCAGGTCCCCTGGGTCTGGGTTGTAGTTTGCTTGGTCCCCTTTATTTTCATGGTTCTACTTTTCCTTTGACAATAGCTCCATGACCTAGGTCTCTAGGGTTCATTTTTCGTCTGTCTCTAACTTTCCTTTCTTGTTGGCTACCTATTCTTGGCCAACACACATGCTCAGGTCATCTTTCCCTGCCCTACCGAAATGGAAAGCAGTTTTCTGTTCCTCTTCATGGTGCTGTTCCATAAACATCCCCAGTGTCCCCATTCCTTTTCATCTCCAGTACCTGCTGCAATTTGAAAATGCCCTAACTTCCCACTGAGCCCTTCTGATCAATGTTCTAAGCTTTTAGTCTCCTCTGACTGAACAGTGGTATGAAATCATCTCTTCTGTCTTGACTCTCCTAAATGATGGGTTTGAAATGACGGTAGAAATAAAACCCAAACTAACTAACACATTTTTCATTTTTATTTCTTTGGAGAAGCAAAATTAGAGAAAGCCTCAAAACATGTTTTATGATTTTTCTTTCTTTCTGACTGTTGCAAGTAGTGAAAGAAATGAGAAAGGTCTGAGAGCACTATGAGGATCCTGTTAATATACACAGAATGTTTGAAGATAAAAGTAATGTCTTATGACCTGTATGTAAAGGCAGCATTTGTAGGGCTAAAAATAATGTTGCTTTAAATGTAGACATTGGCTACATACATAGAATTGTTCTGTGTTGCTTAGTGCCACTCCCCACCATTGGCTTAATCACCTGTAACTCCTACAAATATTGCTATGTTTTCTTGGGTTGTACTTTTCATTTCTCCCTTTAATTCTTTCTGGAAAATCTTACTTTATTCTGATTATTATGCATTATGGGAAATAACCCATCAACCCGCATTTTTTGCTTCCATGTCTTTGCTGAACTCCTGATTTGTCTATTTTTTAATTTCATTTCATTATCCGAAGCTTACAATGAATGATCCAAATAGACTTATAGTAGGATTCTAATTCCATAAAAATCAGTGTGAAATATTTAGTTTTTTTTTTAAGTTCTATTATTTACCCACTGGAAAATTCTGTGACAGACACATCATAGTGGCTTTTGAGCACTACAGTGAATGTACTGATCAGCTACAACATTTTAAACAGAAGTACCTATTCTACATCTGTTCCAGCCCTCAGCCATCTCAAATCCTCTGCTTATCCAGTTTGTATCATGAAAACTATGATTATACATATTTGTTTACACAGCTAACATCTGCTTGTAAGTGTGGGCTTACCGGTGTTGTGGAATATTTCTTTATACGGTATGAAGATATATCACTGTGACTGGCTTAATAAAAAGCTAAATGGTCAATAGCTAGGCAGAGTTTGAGGGGCAAAGAGGCTGTTGGGAAGAAGTGGAGAAGCCAGACAGATGTGGAACGAATCAGACACACAAAATGGAATAGAGGTAAAAGCCATGAGGTAGAACATAGATTAATAAAAATATGGGTTAATTTAAGTTATAAGAGCTAGTTAGAAACAAGCCTAAGCTGTAGGCTGGCTTTTGTAACTACTAAGTCTCTGTGTCATTGTTGGGGAACCAATAGTCCCAGCAAAAATGTTCGATCACAGACTAGCTCAGCACAGTCAAACCTCCTGCCTTGTCCACATCATTGGCTGACATGTAGGAGAAACTCAGTAAGATTTGATAAATCAAGAAATCAGCCAACCAGTATTCACTTTAATTGACAGATTTTAAGCCTCACAAGTCCCCTCATGATCAAACTGTGAGAGAAAGGGAGTTCAACTTTGACTGTTAGCTGTTGGGTTGCTTAATTGTTTGGGTGGTTGTTGTAACACTTACCAGGAGAGGGAATAAAGAGCAAAAGCAAGTAAGGAATGGCCATAGAGATACTTTAGGATTCTTTGAGACCCCCTTATAGAAAAATCTAAGTACAGGAAGAAAGGAGAAGATAGACTTATAGGAAATGCTTTTACAGTGTACAAGGAGACCAGCTGTGCATGTTCATGTAGCCAAGACAAATGGTCTGATATTGTGAGGGTATGACAGTGCTTCACATTCCTCAAGCACTTTTAGCAAGAAGCGAGGCTCTTACAGCCCTTATAAACGATGGCTTTGAGTGAAGAACTGGTTATATATTCCCAGAAGACTCTGTTGAGAATCCCAACATAACATTTATTTTTAGACTACTACCTTTGGCATAAGCATAATGTTTTGGCTAAGTAGGAACTAATGTTAAAGAAATATGATAATATTTCAACTAGTTCAGCTTAAAACACACCCTCAAATATGTTAAAACTAACAGTGATAGAAGTGGATCCTTTTAGTACACCTTAGCACTTTAAATACTTGTCTGAATTGTCTCCTACTTAAAGCAAAAGTCTGGGAAGCCATAAACAGAAGTTCAGAGAACCAGCCTTCTAAGTGAGTCTGCGAAGGAATGGCTGGTATGTCATCCATCTGTTTATAGAGTTATCTGTGGTGAAGAATCTTCATACAGTATCTTCCAGAGAAGATAGCAGTGATTGAAATATAGTATGCATTTTTACAATAACAATGGGATTTCATTGTAAAATATTTGTTGATTTTAAAAAGAGAACTAGTCTGGAGTAGAGGGAGAGCTGTTTGGAATTGAGTTTAAGCAGAGTTTAAAGGGAGATACTTGAAAAGTTCAAAAATCAGCCATGATCTTTTGTGTTGATTCTGTGGTGTAGGTTCACTAGGCCAAGCAGAAGTAAGCATCAGCTTTTCTGATGCTACCAGGGTGTCTGCTGAGTCGTGAATACATGGAGATTGGAAGTGCAGAACTGAGCAACAACAGCAGTAAATCCTAAGACACAGTCCTGACTCTGTTAAAACTTATACTGTGGCTGAAGAGAGAAAATATACTTATGAACAAATCTAAGGCAAGGTATGCACTGAGTGTGGCCTTATGTGATCTAGTGTTATATAATTGGACTTGGTTGTTGTTTGCTTGCTTGATTGCTTTAGGATATTCTCTTTGAGGATTCTGTTTTGTTTGTCAAACTCTAACTGCTGGTGTTCTATCCTACTACTTGGTTTAGAAAAAGTGTATTAGCCAAGCCATTGTTGAACACAATACTTTAAAGATGAAAGGTACTATTATACTGATTAAAATTTGAATTGAAAGGTAACTTTTACTTTAACTTTTATGACTATATTTATGACTTTGACTTCTGTGTGTTCACATCTTAGAACAATTATTACAGAACCATAAAAGCCAATGTGTACACTGTACACTCAATTACCAGCCTAGTAGGACCTAACTTTTTGATGAATCTTAGTAATTTACCCTCTTGATGGCACTAGACAAAAATGGCTTTATGTGCCAAAATTTTTTTTGGGGGGATTGCTTGTTTGTTTTTGCCTCTTTTTTTTGAGAATGTAAACTAACCTAAGACACTCTCATACTTTTTAAATGTGGTTCTAGAAAAAAAAAAAGAGGAACGGGAATCTACCACTTACATAAAACTATTATGCACACATACTATTGATAAATTTGAGGTATGATGAAAACAGGTTGAAATAGTTTAGATAAGTGCTTAACAGTTTGTACTCTTAACACATCCGGGTAGTATATATGTGTAAAGTTCATGGAGATCCAGTTTAGAAACATGAGGAGTTGAAGACAGTTTTCAAAACAGTGAATACATTTGAGCAGCCTCTGGTTAGGAAATCCTTGGACACACAGACAAAGATTTGGTCCAGACAGAAAAGAAATGAAAAGATGAACAATGAGGCCAAGGTCTGAGTAGTGTGCCATAAGCTACGGATGTTGGCAGCCATCAGGACTAGGACTGGGTTCCTACTTTATTGTATTAAAATGATTATTAAAAGTACCCTTTAGCCAAGAGGTAATAGTCATTGCTTTATTCTCTAAATTTCTAATGATATCCCACTATAATTGCATTTCCATACTAGAGTCTGAAGTGTTGGAGACAGTATGATGATAATTTTATTAACTACATCATAAAATGTAGTAATGGCTCATTAGAGCACAAACTATAATGATGTAAAATATATGTGTGTATGTCATGGTCTCTCTCTCTCTCTCTCTCTCTCTCTCTCTCTCTCACACACACACACACACACACACACACACACACACACACTCACTCAAGCACATGACAGCTGCATTAAATGAACAAGGAAGAGATAGATTTAGAAGAGATCTTTACACGTTTGAAGATTATTATCGTCTGGCAAGGTATCTCAGTGAGTGGAAAAGATGCCTGTTACCAACACCCTCAGGTAAACACTGAGCCAAACTCCTGGTATCCAGTTGCAGAGAGGGAGGAGTGATAAGCAAAGGGATCAAAACCAGGCTGGAGAAACCCACAGAAACAGCTGACCTGAACAAAGGGGAGCTCATAGACCTTCAGACTGATAGGTGGGAAATCAGCATAAGACCCACCCTGACCCCCTAAGTTTGGGTATCAGTTAGAAGGCCTGGGCAATCTTTGGAGCCTCTGGCAGTGGATCAGTATTTATCCCTAGTGTATGAATGGACTTTGGGAGCCTATTCCACACAGAGGGATACTCCCTCAGCCTAGACACATAAGGGAGGGCCTAGGCCCTGCTCCAAATAATGTGACAGACTTTGAAGATTCCCCCATGGAAGGCCTCACCCTCCTGGGGAGCAGAAAGGGAGGGAGATAGGAAGTTGGTGGGGAGCAGGGGAGGAGGGGAGGGACAGGGAACTGGAATTGACATGTAAAACAAAATTGTTTCTAGTTTACATAAAAAAGATGCCTGCTACCAAGTCCACCATCTGAACTAAATCCCCTGGATCCACATGGTGGAAGTAGAGAAATGACTCATCCCATTTGTCTTCTGACCTCCATATGTGTGCTGTGGAACAAGTGTAGGTACACACACACATACACACTCACATGTACACACATATACATATGTACACACATACATACATGTAAAACACATGTTCATGCACATGTGCATATACATACATCAAATAAAAATAAATTTTAAAATGTAACTGAAAAAGAACTCACAATTTGGCGATGCAAGGCAGAAGACTACTAACATTCCAGTTGGGTCTTGGAGCTGGCATTAAATTCAACCCTTGTCACACTGAATCATTGCTACCTGAGAGAAAGGTGATGGAGTGAATGGACTTTATTAAACACTTACATCAAGAAAAGGAGAAATGTGGGAAATTCCTTTTAATATATTTTTTAATCAAATATATAGGCAAATTCTATATTCATGGGAATTTTTTTTAATTATTGGGATTTCTTTTAGTAGGATTTTAGTGATACTAAGTCTTCAGTTTACTGTGTAGTTTATGCTTTAGGCGGTTTCAGACTAACCACACCTTGAACATCCAGTGCCACATGTTCTGGGTCATTACCAAGGTCAGCAACCCTCTTAAGGTCATTTACTCAAACAAACATAGGTTGGCCTTGCTGTATTTCCAACATAAAAAATAAAGATTGAAGTTTAAGTCTTTCTGTGATTCGTTGGATTGAAACCACCTGAAGAGAGTGATATTTTCAAGGCAGAGATCTAAGAGCAGCATTAAAGAAACATAAAACATTAAACATGGATTTACAGAGATTAATGGGTAAATCATTGAGATTAATAATTCAGCAAGCAAACATTTTCTATGGGTTATATTTTGTTTTATTCAGTCAGCCATTATCCTTAAAAATCAAAATTAACAGTGCTAAACTCATGGTTATCCGGATCATGCCAGATTCAAAGGTGAAGATATTTGGGGTGTTTCTTATGAGGACACCAGTGGTGCCATCCCCTTTCATTCCCAATTTAATTTGATGTAGGTAATGATAACGCTGCCTCTCATCATTTCGCTGTTTTTAATACTTAGCTTTCTTGCTAGCCAGTAACAAATGTATGAAGAAAGGAATCCTGCTGTCTGTTTGGGGGATTTAACCATTATGTATTGGACAGATATTTCTTTATGAATCAGCCCATATTTCCTTGGAGTTAGAGGAGTTGGGCAACATGCATTTTTGGCAGGCTACTTTTAAAAAATGAGTGTTATAAAAACTGTTAAGATTTTAAAATTTTCAAATCCCCAAATTCAAAGGCAATTAATAAAGATCACTACAGAAATATAATTTGTGTATCTTTTCTAAGTTATATATATATATATATATATATATGCCAAGCTTGTGTTTCTGTTGTCATGATCTTTAATATAATTATAACTCATAATTTGTGCAAACAAAATAGTGTATCACATAAAGTTCCTTTTAGTGTTGTATGGTACCTTGCTTTTCTTTAACTGACTTTCCCACTATCTCTCTGGATTCTTTTTTCCAAGAGAAGCTCATACACACACACACACACACACACACACACACACACACACACATATATATATATATATATGTGTGTATATGTATATATATGTATATATACATATATATGTGTATATATATATATATGTATATGTCCATATATATATATATATATATATATCCTAGGAAACTCACATTGCTGTGGGATTCATTTAGTCTATTTTTGGAGAATTCAAACAAATTACCCAGTTTGAAGCCCCATTGCATGAAGGACCACAGCATAAAACTGCCAGGTGAGATGGAAAAAGTCTTTTTCTAAGCAAGAAACGCCTTCAGGAGCTCAACCTCTCTTCAACAGCCTGATGTATGTCAGGACACAGCAGGGTTCTTGTGCTGTTGAAAACATTTTATTCCAAAGGCACTTTTCATTTTTCAATAGAGAAGTGAGTTTAAAAACAGCCAATTTTAAAATATGTCTTGATATGGAGTGTGTACCATTCTCACTTATTTTTACCTGAAATCGTTTCATTAATTTTTTTGTGCTCTGTCTTCCATCAAGATCATAAGCTTTGTATTAGTGAAGACATTATATCTTTTGTTCCCTCGCTCCTGGAGCAGTGTGTGGGTAAAAGATGCACTCAAGGATCATTTCCTGATCGAGGGAGTCAATAGCAGCACAGGGCGATCCAGGGGAAGCTCAAAGCAGAGCAAGGAAGATGGGAACGTGGATGGCAAAGACAGACTAACTTTGATACTAATGAGTCTTAAACTTCACTTCCCTTGATTTGCCTCTTACATAAGGCCAATAGTTTTATTGTCACATTTTGGTGTCCTTTTTCCTACAGAGACATCTCTGTTGTGTAAATCTTAGACTCTGCAAAAATCTAGACCATTCTTTAGGCTCTGGTTAAGGTGTTTCATCTCATCAGTAGATGTTTGGCATGAAGTACTGTGGAAACAAAATGAAATGTGCTGTAATGGGTAAGGAAATGAATGCAGTAAGGCTTTGTTTTCCCCAATCTGAGGTTTAAATACATTATTGTAGAACCTAAATTGCTCTCATGTCTGATGTCCTCAGCCATAACCAGACTCTTATGCTTGCACACACCTCTGTTCTCTCAAAGACAAGTTGCCTTTGTCCCCAAATGTATGTTACATCACTATAAAACTTAGTTAAATATTTTGTGGCACAGAAAAATATGAAGGCAATTGAATTTTGTTTGTTTAAATATTTACTTCAATGTTTTTTTTCAGAGCCTGAATGATGAGTTGCCTATGTAAAATTTACTAAGTCAGTAGAGTAGTCTATTCTGAGTGCCATAACAAAACCCTATGACTGATCAGCTGCAGCTGCAGCCATTCATTCCCTTGAGGCTGCCAAGGTCAAGGAAGGAGCTGGCAAATCTGGGTTTCTGGTGAGACGCTCCTTCTGGCTAGCACAGGGTCACCTGCTTTCTGTGTCCTTCACATGGCCTTTGCTTTTACTCCTGCAGAGAGAGGGAGCTTCCAATGCTCCTTTTTGTAAGGACACTTGCCCTACCTTCTGGATGACAGCCTTGCCCTTATCAACCCACCTAGCCATAGTCACCTCTCGAGAGGTTCTGTCTTCAAGTACCTTGGGGTTCAGGACTTCAGCATAAGAACTGTGGATCATGTGGCTCAGTTTATAGTAATTAGGTTTGAGCAGGAAAGACAATAGGAGATTTTACAGAAAGAGAAAAGAAAGGAAAGCAAAATAAAATTTTAAAGACTTTTGGGCGCCACTCAGACTTTCTTCATTGCTGTCTAATTCATGATTTTCTCGTCTTTCAAGAGAGGGAGATTGGGGTGCCTGGGTAAATTATGGATCTACCTTATGTAGGAATTATTGCAAAGCATTTATCAGCATGGATGTAATCAAAGAACTTTGTGCCTAGTCAGAACTCAGTAACAGGAATGCACACATATATTTTAAGCTGAAATAAAAATTCGAAAAATCCCCATTTCAACTTATAGTTTCAATTAACCAACCTAGTGCTCTTTCAATGGTATTAAATAAGAGGGTTCATTATTGCATGCATGTGGGAAATGATGTATTAAAGAGATGCATGTATTGTATCATGTGGCATCCAATTTATACCAGTTGAAGTTAATGAAATTCATTAACATGAAAAGAAAATCTAACCTGTGAAGGCTGAACAGAATACTGATTAAGGGGTGAAGAAAAGCCTCTCTCTGCCTCTCATACATTTTTTGGAAGTTGCCTGGCTCCCCACCTCCAGATGCAGAGATTAAATAGCATCAACAGCACACCCCTGTCTTAGGAAGTGAGTGTAAAAATTAAATGATTACTATCAGTAAAATGTTTAATACAATGAGAGGGAAACAGCATACAGTCATGAGAAGGCATTTAGATGCCTGTGAGGAGTCGCTTATTGAAGAAGGGGTTTTCTCCTTCCACCTTTTCTAGTAAAACTTAAATGCTAAAAGTTGTGGCCAAATCTTTGGCTAAGTGGCAGTGACAGTTGTGATTGTATCGTGGATTTTTGTTTGCTTCTTGGCTTCATCATTTTTGTGATGACTCCTTAGACTACTTAAGTGTAGCCATTAGAAGGTTGATTAGGGGCTATCCAGGCCATCTTGTTGCTTTTGGCTACTAAACCATGGCATAGAGCAATGTAATGACTGACGAGATTCACACTGTGGTAGAGTCATGGTTTAAATACAAGGTTTCTGGTCTCTCATCCATTCTATTCCACAGTGGTTCACATGTCTGTCTGTTGGTACGTATTACAATGACCAATCTCAATAAAATCAGTGAGTGAGGCAAAGTGACTCCGCCCACATTTTATCAGCTCTGAGATTGGTTGTAGGTTTGAACTTCAATATAATGCCTATACTGTTTCTATGTTAAGTGAAAAGTAGTGGTAGGAATGGAGAATTAATATGATTCTTATCGTTGTTATTCTATTTACAGCCATCTCCTCCTGTGCTCTATATGCTAGAATGAGTTCACAAGTCCAGCAGAGTTTTGATCAAACAAGGTTACAGTTCAGTTTTTAGCAATCTTTCTTATGTGTAAAACATAAATGTAAAATAACACTGGAAAGCCAGGATGAAGCCCACTCTTGCTATGCTTCCTTCCAAAGCTTTCCTGTGTTTCAAGACAACAGAAATGTATTCTATTGCAATTCCAGAACCAGATGTTAAAGCTGAAACATTGGCCACACCACTTACCATAAGAAGGCTGTACAGAGAATCTCCTCTTCAGTCTGCTGGCATTTCTTGGCTTTGCCCACATTACCATGATCTCCATCTTCATAGTCACATTTCTTCTTCTTCCTTCTCCTCGTCTTCCTTCTTCTCTTCTATCTGTGCCAAATGTCCCTTGCCCTCCTTGTTTGTTTCATAAGGACAAGTGAAATTTGCTTTCAGTGTTCAACTGGAAAACCCACAGTAAATTTCCCCCTCCAGATTACAAATTCAGTCCCTCTCCTCTTCCCGATACTGACTAGTCCATCTCTACCACCACCACTACCACTTCTCCATCTTCCTCCTCTGGAACACAAGAGTAAAATAAATAAAAAAGTTGAAGTTAGAGGGTCTATCAACAGGCTGTGAAACTAGGCTAAGCAGAGATGCAGGGACAGGCATGAGGCAATTGAGTAACAAGGAGGGTTCCACAGAGGAGTACATTCTGTGTGTGGCAAAGAGGAGAGGCCCACAAAGGCAAGGTGGGACTGTTCCATGGAGTCTACTCTCCCCCAGGGAACCAGTGAGAATTAGAATGAGATTTAAAGAGGAAGAGTTAGGACATGAGCAGCAAAGAACCTAGCCCAGTGGTTCTCAACCTTCCTAATGCTGTGACCCTTTAATACAGTTCCTCATGCTACCCCATAACTGTAATTTTCCTACTGCTATGAGTCATAATGCAAATATCTGTGTTTTCCAATGGCCTTAGGGAACCCCTGTGAAAGTGTCATTTGACCCTGAAGGGGTCACGATCCACAGGCTGAAAACCACTGCTCTAGAAGATGAATGAGGTTACTCTACACAGATGCCAATGTGGTATCTGAACTCAAGGGTGAAGAGGAAGGCAGATATGGCCTCCAGGGAGAACTTGGTTTTGGGCTTGTCTACTTTCAATGGTGAGGTATCCAAAGACCAAAAGTTATGAGGAAAGAGAGTGTCTTCAAAATTCGTATTGTGATAATTCCTTCTTTTAAACTTTGGATGAAGAGAAAAGAGAAATGAAATTCCTGCTTTATTTTGTTTCAAAAAGTACGTATTTCTCACACTTTCCACACAGAGGATTGTCATATACAGAATGTCTTTATAGGACTTTCGATGGACTGCTCAATTGCATATGGGCTCAGCCTTTTCATGCTGTCTCTGCCAAGCACTGATATGTGAATCTTGCTATGGTACTTTCTATTTTGTGCTAGAGTAATTTTCTCTAATTATGACCTTATTAAAGTAGCACAGTTATATTTGCTCTTTGTTTTATGGTAATGACAGATAAACAAAATACTTAATTGGCATTACAATTTCGAGCTATATTTATTCTGATATTTAAGTGGTTTAATTAGGATTTAATTTGCACACCAGCCTGAGTTGTTGTTTATCCCAATATATCCTTTGGCATTTTGCTGTCATTGTTGAGAAAAAGTTGCTAAGACACGGCAAGAGCTCAGTGCTTTGTCACTCTGTGCAGTATTAGCAGTAGGATTCAGGGAAAAGAATTTGTTAAGAAGCAGCTGACTCTAATAATATCATTGTGTATGAAGCTTCTGTTGTTTCAGGCAAGAAAGCGTTGAGTGAAGCTACACCGTGCTCAAAGCCTAGATTTGCTTGGAACTTTTGTGCTAGTCTTTCGTGTTTATGATTAGACTTTGTCCCAGGAGCCTATGTCTACTTCAGTTCAGATCCATAAATACCTGTTGTTTCACTACTTATTAGGTAGTAATTTCTCCTGGCTGGAGGACATGCTCGCTTTTCCAATTGTCTATCACTTGTATCCATTTTACCTTTCTGCTTTATCCAGGGGTGGTTGAGTCCCCCCTCAAACTCAGCCTTGAGTATGCTGTGAGGCTGAATGTGCTGCACCAGGTTCTTACATGAGGAATTAATTAGTCCTTTTAGGCTTTACTACCACCACCCTGTCTACATGGCCCTTCTGGGTCATTTGTGTATCGAAGAGAATAGAAGTCTCTAGTACTCTTGGGGCAAAGAATGGCAAAATTACACAGAAATTCATGTATATGAAAGTTTTCTGAAAAATTTCATGTACAGTTTGAATGTGCTACTTATTTATTTATTTATTTATTTATTTATTTATTTATGTGTGTGCATCTTTGTGGGGGTGTACAAGGCCTGGTGTACTTGTGGAGATCAGAAGACAACTTATAGGAGTTGGTTCTCACCTTCCACTACGTGGGTCCTAGAGTTTTAATTCAGGGTGTCAGGTTTGGTGGCAAGCATCTTCTCCCAATGAGACATCTTGTGTGTTTAATATGATAATTATTTCATCATATTATTGTGAAGTGATACATTCAAACCACAAGGCAGAAGTTGATGATGGACTAAAGTGGCGTATCCTAAAATCGATTGTGCACTTTGGGGTCATGTTTCAACTCAGAACACCTGAAGGGGAGAGGGCCGCCGAGACTGTCTAGGAGCCCTGGGACAGAGTGCTTGCTTCTCCTGTGTGACGACACTTTGTGTTTCTGAGCACAGAGCTAAAGAGCTTTCCTGTAACTCACAGAATGACAGAAGGAAACATGAACTTACATGTTACTCATTTGGAGAATTGGTTTTAAACTATTGAAACAAATGAGAGCTATAGTGAAATTGTTTTGTAAAATATTTTACCTCAAAATACACACTAAGGATTTATATATTGATTTTTCTTAATAAGCATTCAGAAAAGTTTGTCCAGTTTGACTAGTTTGACCTGTTCGGCCAGGTTTCGAGGAACTCTTTACAGCAAGTGTGAGCTGCAAGTCATGGATACAGAGAAGCAGGTATGGTGTCTGCATTTAGAGTTCATTTTTCTGTTGGGATATAGGCTTGTGTGGAAAGAACCATATCCAAGCCTCTCTCTGCAGAGGGGTAGCTTGCCTGCTATGTGAGGGTGGTCTGGGGCGGTTATTGGGAGTGTGTCTGAGGCACATCTTGCCTGCTGTGTAAGGGTATCTTTATAAGCGTGGTCTTGGAAGGGTACCTGAGGGAAGGGTGTCTATGTAGCCTATGGAAGCATTTTTATTGAGGAGTTAAGTGAGCCTATGGTGAAGAGAATGGTGACAGATAGCATTCCAAATGGAAAAATCCATACATCCAGTTCAGAGGAAGGCCGGCTGTAAGGATGTGCTAGTCTGCCCATACAACCTGGCAGAATGCACTCAGGCAGTACTCTGGTCAGCCCAGTGTTCCATGATTTCATAGTCTGCACACAGGTGCAAAGGACCCCTTTAAAAGACAGATCTCCGCCCACTTAAGCTCTTTTTCTGCTGCTCTCTTGCCCTCTCTATCCTGCTGTTCTCCTGGGGCAAACAGGACTTTTTCTGATTCCCTCTTCCCTTTGTCTCTTTACATCTTTTCTTGTTCCTTCCCCTCCCTCACTTTCTAATAAAACTTTTCACTAAGCTCTGTCTGTCTGGCATGTTTGACCCATCACTCACCTTCTCCTTCCAAGGTTCCCCACATGCTTTATCATAACACCTGCCCCAACAGGTGAATAACTACAGTATGACTTCAGATACAATGGAATTTGTGGTCACTTTTCATGGATTTATTTTATAGATGTTGACAGTCTCATCAGTCAGTGATCTTATCAATAAGGTCATCTATGGCAATGGAGTGACCCAATAATCTTAGCTAACTTTATCAAATGTGACACATATGTTACGATAAATGTTGCAGCTAAAAGCCGCCTGAGCCCCACCACCACGTGAGAGCTTTACGCCAGCCGCCCGCCCGAGTTAGGCCCAAATGAATACACAGAAATTTGTATTAGGTTCAAAGCTGCTTGGCCAATGACTAGGATTCCTCATCTGTTAGCTCAGTCTTAATTATCATAAATCTATATATTTTATAAGACTTATCAGACACCTTATTGGTGTCCCTCCTTGCCAGTAGATTACATTGTGCTGCTGGAGGAAGAGCAGAGGGGAAAAGGGATCCTTCCTGTTTCTCCTTCGCTTAAATATGAGTCTCCTTGCTATGTCACTTCCTGCCTGGATCACCACTTCTCTACTACATTTCCCAGAATCCTCTTTGACTCCTAGTCCCATCTAACTTGCTGTCTCATTGACCAAACAGTATTTTATTTAACAATCAATAAGATAAACATACACAGTACATTCCCCATCACACAAGGAACAATATTCTTGAGCAACTTTGCTTTTCCTCCTGTTAATGATAAATTTTGGCAAATGCCTCTGGTTTAGGCCAGATTGTCTAGAGAACCAAGCTGGTAGAATGTAGCTATCTATGATAAAATGGATTTATTAGATTGCTTTACATAAAACAGGCTAGTCTGAAAACCAAGAAGCTGGTATACCCATAAGATATAATTTAAGATGTCACAGTAAGATACTGAAGTACTAGAACATTCCTATACAGTCATTTGTATTTGACTAATATTGGAAGGCTGAAGAAGCTGGAGTCTGAAGTCAGCACAGGACAACAGTAGTAGGAGTAGCCATGCCAAAAGTACAGAAAGACAAACTGGGTTAGAAAGACTCCAGGTCTGCATATTGGATACCTCAGACTTGTCTGTACCCCAGATTTCTCGGTGCCCCAGACATCTCTGTACCTCAGACTTCTCCATACCACAAGCCTCTCTGTACACCAGACTTCTCTATACCACATGCCTCTCTACTCCAGACATCTCTATACCTCAGACCTATCTATACCACAAGACTCTCTACACTTTAGACCTCTCTGTAATTGGATGGTGTGGCTGAGGGAAGGCCCTTCCTGCTCAGTTAAACCATTCTAGAAACACTTTCACAGACTTGCCAAGAAGTTTTGTCACCTAATTGATTCCAGATCTTGTCACCTTGACAGTCAAGTGAACTATCACAATCCTCAATTCATTTTATTCTAGTAATAACTCTGGAAATCATTTATCTGTAGACATGTTTTTTATCCAGTGCCTTTTGTAATGTAGTCCAGCTCTCATGAAACGTGTGTATGTGTGTGTGTGTGTGTGTGTGCTCGAGCGCGCGAGCGTGAGTGAGAGAGAGAGAGAGAGAGAGAGAGAGAGAGAGAGAGAGAGAGAGAGAACTTCGTTTCTTTGTTTGTTTGTCTGTTTAATTCCCCTCCCTCCCTCTGGGATGCATATTGATAAGGAGAACAGGGATTGACTCTCTTTTCCCTGCCCTGTCCTCAGGAGAGTACTGGGCAATTACTTCACTTATCAGCCCTGTATTTAAGGAACTTCTTTAGTTACTGACAATCTAAACAAGGACAAATTCAAAAATTCACATACGGTTTCAATGCTTGTAAGATCGATACCACAGTTATGATATTGTACTGTTGCTGTGCAAAACATTACCTTTGGGAACAACTGAACACAGGCTTATAAAAGCTTTCTAGATTACTTCTTATAACTACTTATAAATCTTAAAGTTGAAAACTCAACTACAAATTGACAGTACTGCTAATATTTTATGGATGCTGTGTTGGAAGACATACCAACACTGAAGAAATACTGGTGAATGGAACAATGAACAAGGAGATTGTTATGCAAGTTCAGCTACTGAGGAGTAGGTTGACTTCTGGCACATTCCATAGTATGGTACTGTGTCTGTGTGTTTTCAAATTGAACTGACATTCCCAAGACACTCTTAATTTCAAATTCTGTGATACAGGATTTTAAAACGTGATTTTCAGGAATTTTTATGGATTTGACCCAAATGCTTGCATATTTCTTAGTCTGGCATAGAGGAACACCATGTACATTTTTATTTCAGTGAAATGTAAATGCAATGACAAATTGGAATGGGGACAGGGAGAAACACCTGGTAGAGCAAAGAGAGATGAAAACAGTGCAGCATAACCAGGTATTTATGTTGTTTACTACTGGTTAGAGGATGTTTGTGAAACATTACATTCAAGCCTAGTCTTATTCTTACTTCATGATGTCATTTATAACATTTATTTTTTTCATATATATATATGAATATATTCATATATATATATGAATATATATGAATATTATATATATATATATATATATAAATCAATCAATCATGACCACTAACCCTTCATAATTAAGAACATTGATCCATCTAATACCTTCATAGACATGAGTGGCTATTGCCTAAGGACTGCATCTTTTTGCTTTAATTGGCATTTGTTTTGTTCTTTTTTTCCTATTTTCCAAACTTAGACATTACACTCAGAGATAAAGCCTTTTGGGTTTTGTGAGGAAAGGAAGGTAAACACTAGCTGCATCCACCACACATGATGGGAAGCTGCAGATGTGATGCTGGAAACATCTGTTGGCTTTCATAGTCTTCACAGGACAGTGACCAGATCATGGAGTCTTTAGTGTTCCTTCCCAACCAGTCTCTGAGGACTGGAAATATGTGCATGGTCTATGATAGGCCCTTTTCCAGATTCCTAAGCCCAGGTTTTCAGAGTCATGTCTTTGTGACATCCACATCCTAGAATGTCCTTCTGTCCCTCCAGGCCTCATCTCATCTGTTTGCCTAGAGTCACTCTCCTTCTCCTTTCAGACTTCAAGCCCAGTGTGTCCCTTTTCCTCATGAATCCTTGTCCTGGGTTCTGGAGAGCTAAAGGCTGTTTCTCTGTTCTTGTAGCTGTTGGGATCTGATTTCCTATTCTCCTTTCTCTCCATCTCTTGTCTTGACTCCCCTCTCTTGCATTTAGACCATTACATTTCATGCCCCTATAGATATTTCAGGCACCTCAAACATGTTGAATGCAGAACTGAGCTCGCCCTAGCCTTTACTAAGCAGACGACTCTTCAGTGTGCAGAATGACATTCTCATGAAATCCTTACCTCTTATTGTATTCCATTTGCCTGGCCTATGATGCCATCATCTATACCAAGCAGCTGGAACATAGTACAGACCACTCCTCCTTTTAAAATTTAAAAATTAAATTTAAATTTTTCCAATTTCACCAAGTCACCATCTAGGTAATTCCCAAGATCTGACTCTTTGAAACTCCCCCAGCAATATGTGTACCACCTTTTGCACAGATGTATGCTCTGAGCTTTGGTTTTAGCTAGTCACAAGAATTTCTGGAAAGTAATGTTTTCTATCTCACGTTGGAATTTCATGTATGCTTTTCCTTGTGGGTTACTCTTTTCCCTACCTCCCACTAAGTCCATTCTCTATTCAGTTCTTCCTTGTCCTTCCAGATGTCCTTAAAACAGAGATAAATGTCCCAGCACTGACTTGTAACTGTACTTTCTTTAGGGACTTATTATTAATTATGAATGCTTGGCTTTATCTTAGACTTAGACTTGTTCCACCTAGCTCTTAGAACATAAATTAACCTGTTTATATTCATCTACATTCTGCCTCTCCTCAGTACAGTATGTCGGACTTGCTTCAAATCTCACTGGTAGATTCCCAGCCCCAGTTTCTAACTCAGAGTTCCCATCTCTGCCTAGAAGTCCCACCTATCCTCTTGGTCATTCAGTTCTTCATTAAACCAACCAGAAAAAAACAGCAACACATTTTCTCACAAAGTGTGATCAAATATCTCGCAACTCTGCCTAGTCCAAGATTTGGACTTAGTGTTCTCTATAGCACCTACCACTGTGTAGTGTGTTACCTTTTTGCAGATTAATCACTATTTATTAATATGTTTTATTTTTACCTCCCTGGTACTATACTGTTTTATAGATGCCAAGTCACCCAAATGTGATGACCAGCTTAAAGACTAATTTACAGACATAAGAGTCCATTTGTTTCCTTCATGTCCACTGGTATTCTGCTTCAAGAACAGTGGATTCTCTGATTCCATCCTCCAGATATCGGCAAAGACAGACACTTCTTAGTTTGGATTGACCAATTGACCTTGAGCAGATACTCAAGTTTCCTTTCAGATTTGTTCTAAAAATAAAAGTATACCACTTCAGTTTAAGTGTTTACTAGGGCAAGAAAACAGTTCTAGAACTGGGCTGTATTTCAGACCAAAGCTTGTCTTCAAATGCAGGCCTTCTTATCGCGTGTAGAGATACTTTTATAAAGGGAAAGAAGGTGGAAAATAGTAAACATGGTAGATCAGAACAGCCACATGCTGAAGTTCACAGAGCAACTGAATTCCCAGGTTTTGCCTCATCTTAGACTGCTCTGTATGCTGGAAGCCCAGCTCCAAGAGGGAGCAAATCTTCCATGAATAAATAGTTTTGAGTAACTACTGTGTTCTAGGAGGCCAGTAAGTACTGACAGGATGCTAACAGTGTGCTAGCCCACTATGCTGTAGGTAGATCCTCATTGCTCAGTGATCTTAGCTAGCCTCCTTGGAGCTCAGTTCACATCCCCTTTCTCTGAAGTTTCCTGTTCACAGTGATGTCTGCCTAGCTCCACTATTTCTTTAGTCTTCTCAGTTATCGTCTTCTGTGATACTATATAACGTGAGCAAAACAAGCTGATAAAGTGTTCTACAAGGAGAGGGGTTTGATGTGATAGTTAATAAAGAAAATATATTTCTTTTTTGGTGTATATTTATTGGTGTGTGTGTGTGTGTGTGTGTGTGTGTGTGTGTGTGTGTATCTTCGTGCATGCGCGCACGTGCGCACACCTGTGTGTGAACAAGTATGGGTGTGTATAGGTTCGAGGTCAACTAAAATTTTTTCCTCAATCATTTTTTACATCATCTTTTTAAAAAATGACTTTTTAAATAATTGTGTGTTTGTATGAGAGAGAGTAAGTGAGGGGGGAGGGAGAGAGAGAATGTCAAGTACATGAATGCAGAGAGAAAGAGAGAACATGTGACTGCCCACAGAGGACAGAAAAGTACATTGGATCCTCAAGTTGGAATCACAGGCTCTTGTGAGACATTCAGCATTGGTGCTGGGAATCAAAATCTGTTCTTCTGGAAGAAGAGCAGATGCTCTTCAGTGCCAGGTCTTCTCTCCACCCTGACCCTTCCCAGAACTGTGCCTTTTGAGATAGAGTCTCCCATGGCATCCAAGGCTCACTTACTGGCTAGTCTGGCTGGACAGAGAGCTCTGGATACTCACCCATTTCTAGAGTCTCTTGAACTAATGTAACATATATGTGTTACACACCCAGATTTTATTCTTATTTGCATACATGTGTATCCTCTGTCATGTGCATATTAGTATTCCGGCATCTGTACTGGTCTGCCCTTGGCGTTCTGACAGGATATGCCCTCAGCTGCAGCCACTAAGTGCACCACCTGTGCACATTCACTAAGTTCCCTTTTAAAAGAGCCCTGTCCACCTCCTATCTCTCTGTCTCTCGCTCTCACTGTCTCTCTCACTCTCTCTCTCTCACTATCTCACACTCTCACTCTCCATCTCTCCTTTATCTCTCTGTTCCTATCTCTCTCCTTGTTTCTTTCTCTCTCTCTTTTTTCTCTCCACTTCTCTAGCTATCTCATTATTCCCCCTAACCCCTGCCTCTCTTTTCTCTTCTCCTGCTCCTGTCCCCAGAGGTCTCCCCACTCCCTTCCCCATTTTCCTATTCACATTTCCCTAGTAAAACCCCCTCCACATGAGCTCTGTTGTATGGTGTCTTTCTCTAGAGAGATACCTTTTAAATTACAGCAGTGTGTGTATGTACACAGCTACTTCTGGAACTCAGAAGAGTGTTGGATCACCTGAAGCTGGAGGTACCAGTAGTTGTGAGGCCAAAACATGGCTTGTGCAGTGAATTTCCGTCTGAGCCACTTTCTCACCCCATTTCAATTATTGAAACTATATTTACTTAATCATCAAGACCTCTTTTTTCTCCTCTAACCTGTGATGAGTTTCACATAGTTCTGTAAGGGCAGTTAGCTGCTTCCTCCCCAATTCTAAACTTCTCTCTCCATGATATCCTGAGAAGTAACAGATGATCAATCTGACTATCTACTGCTGACTGTATTTGTCAGGATAAAATAGGCTATGCTGAGATAACAAAGTAACCCTATCTCTGGGTGTTGATTGCATTGCTGTAATTTAAAGTTGCTTGGTAACCTAATTTTGCCTGGGGAACCTCCAGGCTGCTGCATTAGAATGACAGGCCTATGGAAGGGGCACAGTAACTTGTTCTTTTCCACTGTAGTCTACTACCTAGAGTTAGTTATGAAAATGAAACAAATACAACTCATAGGTGCTGCACAGGCTGCATGAAATAAGACTCAACTCAGTTCTCTACAAGCTTGAGAGAACTATCCTGCCCTGAGGTATTTGCATTTGCTCCCTTCATTCCTCCTTCTAGTCTTCACCAAGCCTCTTCATTACTTTCACTCAGGTCTCCTTTTATATATCACTTTTTTATATTTCCTTTCACTCATTCACCATTCCTGTCTCTACCATGGTCACTGTCCCAACTCAACATGGGAGAATTTTAATTCTCCATAGCATGTCTGATTTCTGGAAATCAACCCTATCATTTAATAGCACCCTTTACTTCTCTTCATACAAAAAAGGTGGCCCCACAGAAATATGAACTTTGTCCCCATTGGCCATAGCTGTATATTGAGACTAGTATAATGCATGTCACCATTGTAAGCATTCAAGTATATTCTCATTAAAAGGAAGACTATGTGACTAAAGACTGCCATATTATTCTAGTTAACATCAAGGACATAGTGCAGAAATGTACCTGACTCTCTCTCTCTTTCTCTCTCTCTCTCTCTCTCTCTCTCTCTCTCTCTCTCTCTCTCTCTCTTCACTCAATCCCTCCACACAATCACACACAACACACACACACACACACACACACACACACACACACTCACACACACACACACACACACACACACACACACCAATCAATATACACCAAAAAAGAAATATATTTTCTTTATTAACTATCACATCAAACCTCTCTCCTTGTAGAACATCTTATCAGCTTGTTTTGCTCATGTTATATAGTATCACAGCAGAGGATAACTGAGAAGACTAAAGAAATAGTGGAGCTAGGCAGACATCACTGTGAACAGGGAACTTCAGAGAAAGGGGATGTGAACTGAGCTCCAAGGAGGCTAGCTAAGTTCACTAAGCAATGAGGATCTACCTACAGGATAATGGGCTGGCACACTCTTAGCATCCTGTCATTACTTACTGGCCTCCTAGAACACAGTAGTTACTCAAAACTATTTATTCATGGAAGAAGATTTGCTCCCTCTTGGAGCTGGGCTTCCAGCATACAGAGCAGTCTAAGATGAGGCAAAACCTGGGAATGCAGTTGCTCTGTGAACTTCAGCAAGTGGCTGTTCTGATATACCTATTATATCTTGAAGACTGACTGCTACCAGTAAGAAGAAATGCTTTCTACTAATCTTTTAGATGAAGACATTGCCCAGTGTTTCCCTTTAAATATCTTGGATGCCATTGAACTCTAACAAAACATGGTGCTTGGTGTTGTGCTCTGGGATGAGATAACTTCTTGGCTGAAATTTTTATTTGTAGAAGCCTGGCAGAGTGGAGATGAAGGTAACAGGGTACCCCTGTGGATGTGGGTGTCTGGAAATCTGGAAAAGAAAGTCTTAGAGCAGTGTCTGAGGTTCATTTGGCAATACATGGCAACACCATGCTATTTGGGCAGAATTTTTGGAAAAATTCATGGATTTAATTTAATTAACTTTTATTACAACTGGTTGATCTGTTAAGTACAGTTTTACCTAGCTAACTGTGAAAATGGAACAGAGAGATGCTGAATGAAAAACAGCAAAAGTTGAATTAAGAATGAGTAACTTCTTAGAGCTGGATAAAAGAGACTCTTACCTGACACAAACTACACTAGTAACAATGTCTTGTCTTAAGGCATGTTTACCTTGTCATCTGGTATTTATGTCTTGTGAACTTCTGAACTGTATGAGGATAGCATGGCTTTAAGTTGGCTTCTCCAGCACAGACATCTGAACAGCCACTGTGGTACCCTGTCAGCTCTATCTCCCCTCTGCCAAGTTCTGCAAATGAGAATTTTAGCCTAGAGGTTATCATCTCATCCCAGAGCAGATCGCCAGGCATGATGGGTTTCCACAGTTCACTGCCTTCTACGATATTTAAAGGAAAACATCTAGACAATGTCTCCAAGGAGATTAGATAGCATGCCTCCTTATTGAAGGAGCCACCCTTCAAGGCAGAATTGCTAGGCCAGAACAGCCACTTGCTGGAAGCTGACAGCAAGTTTAACTTGCAGTTGTCACATCTTATACTACTCTGAATGGTAAAGAACAGCTTTCATGCAAGCACAGGTCAGTCTTAGAACAGCTTTCTTTGAGAACATACTATGTTATAGGTTCCTAAGATGCTGGGCAATGCACCTGCTCTTATAGATTTTTGTGTAATAATGCTGGGGGAGTGTGCAGGAGATAGCAAATGGGGAGATAGCAAATGTGATCAATGTCTTAGCTCATTAACTCTGACTATTACTCTGCAATTTAACATTAAAACAAAAACTAGTACTCTAGAGGAGGCAGAATCAGAACAATGGATATAGACTTTATATTAATGATGTTAATACTTATTTTTCACAATGATTCACTAAAATTTACTGTACCACAGGAAATGGCATATATTATTCCTATTTTCTTAGTAGATGTACTTTGCACTGACATATGACAAAATGACTACATGAAACTACAAGAACTCTTTTGATTGACTACACAATCACAATTCAAACTGGTAAAGAAAATATCATGCTGTAATTTAACAGTATAAAACTTGACTAGGATTGTATAAGATAATGCAGCAGTTTATAGTGACAGCATTTTAGGCCTAGTGGAATATATTTAATAAGCGAAAGAACAGAGTTTTGGAAGATGAAGACGAGATTGAGAAGAGCTGGAGGAGAGGAGGGGCTACATATATGGGTTGTCTGAGGACTTTCTGGAGAGGTTTGGGCCAAAGCTGAAATGATACAAAATGAACTGTAGTCCAAAGGGATGCTAAAGAGGGAAAGCAGCTGAGATGTGAGCGGCCCTTAGGAACAGGCTTGTGGAGTTGGGTACTAAGAGGGCTTGTGCAATGGTATTTTCTACCTTTGTCATGTGTTCCAATGGTAGTAGATGTCAACTTGATATTGCCCTTCCCCATTTTAAGGTAACCTTGAAGGTCATTTCAGGGAGAGTGTGTCTCAGTTAGGGTTTTATTGTTGAGATGAAACACCATGACCAAAAAAGCAAGTTGGGGAGAAGTAGATTTATTTGACTTACACTTCCATATTGCTATTCAACACTGAAGGAAGTCAGCGCAGGAACCCAAACAGGGCAGGAACCTGAAGACAGGAGCTGATGCAGAGGCCATGGAGGGGTGCTACTTACTGGTTGTATTCCAATGGCTTGCTCAGCTCACATTCTTATAGAACGCAGGACCAGCAGCCTAGGGATGATGGGCTGAACCTCCCCCATTGATCACTAAATGAGAAAATGCCTTTACTGTCTGGATCTCATTGAGGAATTTCCTCAGCTGAGGCTTCTTCCTTCCTCTGGTGATTCTAGCTGTGCCATGTTGACCCAAAGCCAGTGGGCTGACCACATTTTTACCAGCAGCCCTGTCTGCTGTTTCTCCATACCTTGTTCAGCACTGCTGTTACCAGATTCATTTCTTAAGACAGACCACTACCTAGAGACACACATGTGCCTCTGTATTATAATGTTCCTATTGTGTGTAGATGATATTGGAGCCTCTTTATATTCCCGTCTCACAAAGAAGAAAACTTCAACTTCACTTTAAGTTTTGGTATGAAAAGGCATTCAAAATTTTCTTAGATTATAAGGGATCATTCTCCCTCTCAGAGCCCCCATTTACCCTGAGCTTCTGCATATGGTAGTCTCTGTCTCTGTCTCTTTGTCTCTCTCTGTATCTCTCTGTCTTTCTCTCTCTGTCTCTGTCTCTGTCTCTGTCTCTGTCTCTGTCTCTCTCTCTCTCTCTCTCTCTCTCTCTCTCTCTCTCTCGACTACACATCTACACATTGACACCTTATGAATTAAAATATATATATACCAAATGAGGAGCTAGAATTTCACATGGAATTTTTCTTTCTGTGGAACCAAATTGATATAGTCTTTTTTGGTATTTCATTGTTTGTGGAATGCCTGTAAAAGAAAGAGCTACTCACACAATAATGCATGGGTCATTCTATTTGTGCCAACTGTTGACTTACCCTGACATTCCAGAAGTGTACTACCCTGCAGAAGTAGTTGGAAGCATGAGAAATACTTTGGATGCTATCTTAGTTACTTTCCCTTTGGTAAATTATTGTGACAGAAGTGGGTTGTAGTAGAAAGATTTATTTGGACTCACAATTCCTAAGGGGTACAGTCCAACATGATTGGGAATGTGGCTACAGAATCAGGCAGTCTGATTGTTACCTTTGCATGCAGTCACATTTCTGGGCAAGGAAGAACCCAGATGTTTTTGTGGTGGTCCCTTGCTTACTCATAGTATTTAAACCAAATTAATTGCTCTCTGTCTTTCTCTCCCCCATCTCTCTCTCTCTCTCCATCCCTCCTTCAATCTCTCCTGCTTTCTATTGTGAAAATCAGAATCAGGTTAAAAACCTTACACATAAAAACCTTACACACTGTACTATAGAGCCACTCTGTCACTGATCCGTGTCATGGCCATAGCAAGTTACTTTGGAAGCAAATGAGCAGAGAGAAGTTGAGCACATAATACTGTGGAGACCTCTCAGAGTAGAAGGAAACACTGAGGTGGATGGTTACTGGTCCTCCCAACACCATGTGACATCAAGACATTGTGTAGTACTGCTGGCTTTCTGTATGAGCTTTTGTCTTCATTGGTCCTCCTTGTGTGACCTGTATGAGCTTGCAACTTCATTTCTATAGTGATGTCACTAGCCCAATGAGTGTCTTAAAATGAGCTCTTTACACTTAAATGTGCAGAGAAAACATGCTGTTGGCTCTAGTCTGAACAGCTTTATCCACCACCCATCTTAAGCATCAGGGTCCTCCCACACACATACTCAATAGTAACATTATAGGTAGATTTCTTTCTTTCTTTCTTTTTCAAATAAATTCCTAAGAACAGCATTGGTTCTTTTGACTTCTATTGAAGTCAAATAGTATAAACATTTGGAAGATGTACTGTGTAACATGATTCTTAAATTTTTCCTAATAGTAGGACTCTAACAAGAGTCTGTAAACAACAGATTTTAAGGGACTACCATGTGGTTTCATTTGAACCTTAGTCTGAATATATAATCACTAACTACACTGAAAAATAAACATGTCCCTCGCCATTTCCTTCTAACCAGTGTGGAAGTTTGAAACAGAGACTCTCACAAACTCTTTAAGAAATAATTCTGTGAGCACAAAGTGTTGTAATAAGAACAAGTACAAGTGTACATGTGCACAAGTGTCTTGTTGTTATGTGAAGTTACGTGTTGAACAAGGACCCTTTGTTTCCTATGTCTTTTGATCTAAAAACAGAACCGGAGGAGGTATATATTTAATTCTGTTATCAGAGAAAGATGTGCAGATTTAGAGAAGTCCAGCGGCTTGTTCAAGGTCACATAGCCAGGAAGCCGGAAATGCAGCTTCTGAAGTTATCTGCCTTATCCCTGGAAGACTGTGACAGGGTCCTTAACCAAACCAGCCTTAAGGACAATTGCTTACCATACTGCCTGCCTTCCTGCTTTCCTTCCTTCCCCCCCTTCCCTTCCTACCCTCCCCTCCCTACCCTTCCCCTTCCTCCCTCCTTCCTTCTTTTTTTCTGAGTTAGAGTCTCACATTCCAATTGTATAAACTTTATTATGTAGTCCAGCCTGACCTTGAACTCATGGCAATCCTCTTTCCTTAGACTCTCAAATATTGGGATTGCAAGTCAGGTGTTCTGGCCCATTAGGTATGGGGGCACTTGCCTGGTTTTGGACCACTATTCTTTTTTACCTTATGTGAATAAAAAAAAAAAAAAAGGTAAGACTGACAAAACAGTCATTTCTATAGTGGAACCAGTCACTGTTATTTGAAAAATAAGCTTCAAAAAGCTATTCATAAAGGCAAAGGGAACAATTGTAACAGCCCCCTATACGATTGGCTATTTTTCTTTTATTGTTACCTAAAGGAATAAAGTATCAAGTTTTGCATATTCCTGAAACTCAGCATAAGAGTGAATGTGGAATGTTTTCAAGGAAACAGTAAGTTCACTGAGAAAGACCTGTATTAGTCAGGTGTTTCTTTGCCTAGTCATTTTAGCAATAAAAATGTCAAGCCTGAAAATTTGTATTTCTTCTTTCAGTCTTGAGAAATGATATCTAAATGATCATTTTCATTGCTCTCAACTTTAAATATATGTCACCTTACTGACTTATCTAGACACTTGAAGGTCACTCATAAAATTGCTGTAGCATCTATTATGAACATACTTCCCTTGGCATGCAGCCTTAGCCAGGTCCTGCCCTCAGGACACAGCATAGTTTGGAATAGATACAGTTCTGAAAATTTGCTATCAAGTTATTACATCTGCCTATTAAAGGTGTGTCATGCTATAAACTCATATAAATTTTTATAGTCACTTTGATAAATAAAACCAATGTCCTAACCTCTGAGTACAGTGAAACATGAAGCCAGCTGCTTTAATTCCTGTGATCATTTTTGATGTTTACACTTATTTAGGATGAACCCTTGAAGGATCTGTGAGTGTGCAACTTTCCCCAAATTCTCCTTAGTAGATGCTGACCCATGGGTGGGGGGTGCAGTATCAGTATTGCGATCCATTCAGTTGTTGCCTCAGTTGCATAGTGGTCTTGTGCTTTACAGTAGTCTACAGCTTGGAAGTGGCTTTTACTTCAACAGCTGCATATGCAAAGTGAACCTTTCCTCCCTCCTTTCTGATGACTCCTAAAATAGACTGGCATTTGTTTTGCTCTTTGCCCTTGATCTTTGTTATATTTGTGCTCAGGGAGACTGTCAAGGTGGTTCTGTGCAGCTTTGACCTGGGAGAGAAGGGGGTAGGGAAGTGAAGACCTGTTTTAGCTTGAATATGCAAAACAAATACCCAGCATCTGGAGCTTGGCATGGTCTTCTGCATCTCACAGGTCTCCTCAAGAGAAGCTGGGAAAGGCTTCAAGGTCACTGTGCTCAGGGTTCTACTCAGCTTCTCACTCAGCACAATCCCTGCAGGGGTGGTCATAGAACTCATCCCTGCCATCCCATCTGTATATTGATTCTCTCTTTTGCCAGCTTTTCATCACCAGCTGCTCTCAAGGCAGCTGTACTTCCACAGGTCACAAATATTGCATAGATTTTCCATGCCATATCATCTAAATATAAAATCATATTTTCCCTAGCTAAAGAGGCTTTGCTTTATGTGTCCCAAACTCTAATGAATGTTGACAGAATGACTGGGTCTTTCCTGATAAGAAGCAATTTGTTATTATTTTTGTCAGTCATCCAGAAATAGTACCCAATGACAATAAGAGATACCAAAACAAAGACCAAAGTTCAATTACAGAAATACAAAATCCCAGGAGAAAATCATTTCAAAAAAGCACACGTATTATCTACAAAACAAAGGGCATCTGAAAGACCTTTAAGAGTCAGCATTAAAATTGTAAGGCCTGCTAGCAAATGATTTTGCATTTGAATTCATGAGTACAGACAAAAGAATATCACTTTAAACATATTTAACTAATTGCATTCATGGCTTCAGGAAAATATTGACTCGGAGTTCACTGGGTTTAAAAATTGATAAAATGCTTATTAATAATAGATGCTGTGCTCATTATTTACCATTCAATGGGCGGGCACAGGTTTAGTCTCCAGAGAGTAATATAAGACAGTGATTTAAGACAATTAACTAGACATTGCAAGAACTTGTCCCTAGAGTAGTCTGGATGCCCTGGTGCCCTATTTGCTTTTCATAGTTAGACAAAGGTAGAATGTAAAGTTGTCTGTTTTGTAAAGGGCACATGAGAGAGATGACAGACATCCTTGCTCAGTAGCCACTTTCCAACTGAAGCCACACTGCTGCTGTTACTGCTTTCAAGTTTCTGTTTTGGATTTACTTTTAAAATAAGTATATTACTTTATACAGAAGAAGTAATGTCTAATACGTATTTCCTACCATGGATGTCCCCAGGAACTAACAAAAGGAAAATAGCCCCAAAGGGAGGGGCACTATTTAGAGGTGTGGCCTTGTTTAAGGAATTATGTCATTTGGGGGCTGGGCTTTGAGGTCTCCTTATCTCAAGTTTCCCTTGGTGTGACAGTCAGTTGACTTTAGGCTCCAGCACCACATCTGCCTGCATGCTGCCATGCTGCTCTTCATAATCATAATGGAATGAACCTCTAAAACTCTAAGTGAGTCCCCTCAATTACAGCTTTTCTTTGTAAGACTTGCTGTGCTCATGGTGTCTCTTCACAGCAATAGAAACCCTAACTGAGATACTCCCAAACCATCTAATTACCACTGATTTCATGGTGACAGAAGAAAAATAAAATTGCCAGCCCAGTCCTGCAGGGTGGGAAGGAGACCCACACCATTGAATTCACTCAGCTTTTCCCCACATATCATATCCAGGTTTGGGCTAGTACTGATCATTTCTTCTTATATCAGCATCCATATTCTTCCCCATCTGGCTCTCTCTGTGTGTTTTTATGTGTGTCTGTCTCCTCCCCTCTCATTCTATCCTCTTGTCTGTATACAAAATTATCAGAATCAAAGTAAGCTGAGCAACTTCCTAATTTATTTTTTCTTTCAATATGCTTTTCATTAAGTGAAGAAATAACTTTTATACAGTAAAAGTGTTATTTTAAGAATTACATAGGGCCAGAATAAATATTCCTGCTTATTCTCAGGCATATTACTGCACTGTCATGTGCGTGATATTTTATAAGATTATAATTCTTGGACTATAATGTGGAGATACTGTTTACTGAAAAGGGATTCTTTGAAGACTAGAAGAAGCAATTCACTTGATACACAGAGTCAAGGTAAATCAGGGAGTTTTAGATCTCTCCCTGATCATCTGTAAAGATGGTGTCAGGTCTGCTCCTTTGTGTTTTGTGAATTAGTAATGAGCCATGAGCTAACCCTTCCAAGGTGAGCAGAGTAATGGAGAGTGTGAGTGAGTGAAATAATTTTAAGCATTTTGCCAGAATAATTTTATATCTGGTGACTTCAGTAAATGTTGAGGCTCTATTTATACAGGTTTTACATTTTAATCACTTCATTTTTTTCATTTCTTTTCATTTTGTAGCAATTCAGTTTTGCAAAAGGATCATTCAATTACAGCAGATTACAAATAACTGAAGTAAATAAATAATACATGAAAGCTTGCCATGTTCCAAGCACAGTGCTTTTGTTACTTTCTATTACTGTGGGAGAACACCACCACTAAGGGGACTTTGCTTGGGTTGACAGTTCCAGAGGCTAGTTCATGATGGCAGAGAGAAGGCATGGCAGCAGAAACAGGAAGCGCGGTGCTCACATCTTGAACCACAAGCACAAAACAGAGGGGGGCAAACTAGAAACAGCATGAGTCTTTAAGCTCTCAAGGTCCACCTTCAGTGACTCATTTCCTCCATTAAGGCCTTCCCGCCTGCCTCACCACACAGCACCACTAACTGGGCACCAAGTATTCAAAAGCCTTAGTCTATCAGGGACATTTTATTCAAGCCACCATAGATAGTCAGCAGTAGTGGACCAGATGATCACTAAGATAGTCTCACTAGCTTCAAATTTCTTTTATTCAGGAGAAACTGAACCGTTTCCTTTTTCAAAGAAAAATGAAATATTCTTACAGCAGATAATGGTGATTTTTGGTAATACTGCTTTCCTAGATTGAAATTCTGAGTATCTTCCCCTTAATATTTATTCATATTGTCACCTGAGTTGAAAAGGATGTTACAGGGGTCCGAAGAAAACTGTTTCATTGCTGACAATCAAATTAAATTTTCATTTTGTCCTTGAAAATCTAATATATTTGGACAAGATGTGTTGTTAACAAAAAGCTCCAGTAGACAAAAAAATGATGGTGAGATGTGCTGTCACCTCCCATCTTCAGTCAGTCACCTTGGAAAAAAGGGGAAATGATTCTTCTCTAAGTAGCCCACTCTGTCGTTTCTATGTGGCTAACGGGCAAGCAAGTCAGCAAGTGCAGCTTACTTTGGGCTGATGGGCAAATGGCCTTCTTTGCCACTTGAGCTGTAGGGACAGAGAGAGCACACTGGTCCCTCCTTTTAGGGGACTTGGCATCTATTTGGCTCCCGGGAAGAAGTCATGATGGGTGGCTCCTTGACAGACAACTGCAGTAAAAGTCAAAGATGATGGACCCATACACCATGTAGACATAAGGTCTCATTTCTTCATTTAAGATGCTTTTAAGTTTTCCCTCATTTCTTCTTTCATACCCATATATTTTGGCTCTGAATAATGACCTGCTATCTGGAAGCTCTCCTTTGTTTATGTATTCACTGAATGAAAAACATCTTTATTGCTTCAGTGTCTTGGCAATTACTTGTAAAAGTACTGGTAAGCCTGGACAGCTTTTTGTAGATGTAAATTTTCAGCTCTTTGGACTAAACCTTAATGAATACCAGTGCTATGTCCTAGATTGCTGAATGTAAGAGTATACAGTGTAAGAAAAGTGTCTTCCAAAGTGACTGCATCGTTTTGTATTCCTAGCAGCATCTGAGGAGTTCTCATTGCTCTGTATTCTTGCCAACATCTGGCGTTAGCTGGCTTCTGCACATTGGACATTTAATAGGTCGGCAGTTGTATCTCAATATCATTTGAATGTGTTATCCTCTGGTTAGATGTGATGATGGGACCTTTCTGAAGGCTTGTCTGTCATTTGTAGATCCTTCTGGTGAGGAGGAGTTGGTATGGTATAAATGTGAAATGTCTCCCATGGGTTGCTGGTACTATTTCAGGAAATTGTGGGACTTTTGACACATGGGTCTAGAATATTAGGCTTGGGTCTTAGAGGTTATATCCACCTGTGGTTCTGTCCTGTGTCCTGATCCTTACCACATGGATAATGTTACACAGATTCAAATTCAGATTCCAGCATGTCTAGGGCCGGGTAGTGGAGTGTTGGATCAAGAGGCTAGCACAGATCTCACTCTGTGAAAAGCTCTTAGCATCCCTTTCTTCATGGAGTGTGGGTTGATAATGGTGCATACAAGTTGCCCTTTCAGTGTAATAATTTACCACATATTTAGCAACTCAAGGAGCACTTGTTATCGTCTCAGTTTCAGAAGCTCCAGAACCCAAGCATGCTATAGCTAGAGTGCTCTACCTACATGCAGAGTCAACATCAGGTTGCAGTCTCATTGAGCTTTGGATTCCTCTGTCATCATCAATATTGGAATTCAGTACTGTGGCAGTTGTGGATATCATGTGAATCCTATCATAGACTAAAGTGTTTTGATCCTGGTTCCCTGCTCATGGTGTTGTTGGGAAGTTTGTGGAACCTTCAAGAGGTGGAGCCTCACTATAGGAAGTTGATTATGAGGGTTTATGGTCCACCCCCAACTTCCTTTCAGTCTTTGCTTCATGCCATGTATATTTCCACCATGATAGGCTATGTTCATTAAAACTGTGACCCAAAATAAGCCCTTACCCACCTTAAACTGCTTTCCTATCATGTATTTTTCTCTTGTACCTATTGATAGCTAATAGGCCACTTTCCCCCTCCATTTTTCTTTATTGGAAATAGATGTTTTTCATAAGATATTAAGATTAAGGGTTCCCATCTCCAGCTCCTCCCAGATATTGCCCCCTCCCCACTCAACCAGACCCACACCCATTATAGGCATATAAAGAGTGATGATAACATACTGGAATAAAGCCGGGCGTTGGTGGTGCACACTTTTAATCCCAGCACTCGGGAGGCAGAGGCAGGCACATTTCTGTGAGTTTGAGGCCAGCCTGGTCTCCAGAGCGAGTGCCAGGATAGGCTCCAAAGCTACAAAGAGAAACCCTGTCTCAAAAAACCAAAAAAAAAAAAAATACTGGAATAGGACAAAACAAACAAAGAGCCAAACAAAAAGCAGAAGCAGAAGAAACACAGAAACACATTCACACACACAGGAATTCCATAAAAACAACACTGGAAGCTATGATATGTATGGAAAGGGCCTGGAAAAAAAAAACACAAAAACAAAACAAAACCCATCAAACAACTTTGTCAAAATATATGAGAGAAAGTACCTCCCAAGATGCCATTGAGGCTTGTTTTCTGTTGGCCATGTAGCTACTGGTCATGGGGCCTGTCCTTAAGAGTGGTTTGTATCCCTCAGTGAGACTTCATTGAAGAAAACAAAGTTTCCATTTATGTGTGGTTAACAGTTGGAGATAGCTTCAGAATTACGAGTGGGACTTGTATTCATTTCCCTCAGTCCTGGATTCCCATCTGGTACAGACCCATGCAGGCCCTGTGCATGCTGACACAGTCTCCCTGAGTTCATAGGTGTCACGGTGTGCTGTGCCTAGTGGGCCTTGTGTCCTTGGTGTCCTCCATCCCCTTTGTCTCTTAAAATCTATACACTTCCTCTTCTACAAGTTTCCTTAAGCCCTGAAGGGAGGGATTTCATGGAGACATCCTAATTAGGACTGAATGTTCCAAAATCTCTCACTCTTTGCACATGGTCTGCACATTGTATTTGTTCCCATATGCATCAGGAAGAAGCTTCTCTGATGATGGATGAACAAGACACTGATCTATGGGTACAGCAGAACATGAGTCATTTTATTGCTATGTTACTATAGCAGAACAGTAGTACTTAGTTTTCCCCAGGTCTCTGGCTTATCTAGTCTCAGATTCTTTATCACATGAGCAAAATTGGGTTTCGGTTCCATCTCATGAAGTGGGCTTTAAATACAATCAGATATTGGTTGGCTAGTCCCCAGGCTTTGTGCCAACATTGCACCATCACCTCTTGCAGGTAAGTTACCTTTGTAGATGGAAGAGTTTGTAGCTGGGTTGGTGTTTACCTTTCTCCTTTGGTAGTGTGCAGAGTACCTTCTAGTAACATAAGCACTAGTCCATAGGTGTGAAGGCTCTAGGTAGGGAGCAGTTCAGTGAGTTGTGTAGGTATCTTCAGCAATGGAGGACATAGGTTCCAGGTTGTACCAGATTTTCTTTTGGGGAGATAAGCCTTCCTGATGCTTTAAACTAGCCAACTATCCAGGGACCTTCATTGAATTGCATATTTTTAAAGATGCATTTTTTTTATCTGATTGTAACCTAATCATGAGCATAGTCTCCCTTCATTAACACCAGTACTGTCCAGACCCAGGGACAGGATTCTATAAAGACATGGGTCACTTGTAGTCATCACAGAGTTTTGGCTATCAGAGCTTATGAGGAACACTTGCTTCCTCTGCTCTTCTCAAGCTCATTCAAGGCTAAGAGCTGTTGTCCTTTTTTTACACACACGATACAGTGCCAAGCCTTGACCTTTCACCTAAGCACCCAGTATTTGATGACTAGCTGAATGAGTGTGGCTTTTTATGCCCCATGTGTCAATTTCAACCTCTCATGCAGAGTTCATATTGGCATATGGTTGACATTAGTGTCAACAGTGCCTATTTATAAAAGAGAAACAGGGGTTTGTGGAATCCCCACAGGAACATAGGCTTCAGCAGGGCTGGGGATTGTGTCTCTGTGGAAGGCGCAATAAAAACCATTTGTTAAAAGTTTGGCTGTACTTTTGATGATCACACACATTCTTCAGAGTTGAAAAATGTAAGCATGTGCTATCAGTTAATGGGCTCATGAAGAAGCTTGCAAATAAATAGTACCCCGGGATAAAAACTTGCATTACTTCATCTTGTTTACAACTGGCCTGGCTGGAGGCTGTAGCTTATAAGGCACAGTCCCAAGATGCTTCCATTTCTGCCAACAGTTTAGTCTGAAACAGGGCAGAATTCTAGCTTCTCCTACATGTATGATTCAGGGTTCTTGTATGGCTGCCTAATCTTTTAACTTTTCATAATATTTCTGAAATAGCTCATTGTAAAAATCTCACATATATTACCTCATCATCATTTCTTTTTTAAGGAATAATAATAAAATAAAGCAAAAGCAAACAAATCAGATTTAAAAATAATACAAATCTCAAAAATTTCTAATAACCAGATAAACCTTTCACACTTATTCATATCCCTGTCTCAAGTTCAAGCTACTTTTTTCTAGTTCATAACACCAACTCCAGTGTAACCAACTTAGAAGCTTAATTTTCTCTGTAGAACTGACATCTTTTCCAGAAAAACCCAAGACTTTCTAAGAATTCTTGCACAGGGTAGACTTTGTAGTTCATTTGCCTTTGCTATCCATCTCCTGTGTCTTCTAAGATAGCATTTTCTTACTGTTATTTTGTAAATTATGGCTTTCATTACTGAATTCTGTGAGTTGTCACCCGTGTACAGAGTATCACCGAATCTGCATGGAGAAGAAATGTTGTGTAACCCTGCATCAATACTAGCAAACACGGAGGCCTTCACCACCAGGCAGTTTGGAAGACTGCAGACAGGAACATTCCGTTATTCTTCCCGGGTTTACAGTTTTGTGTGAACTACACAGAGAACTGGTCAAACAGTTCCCTTTACACATGTAAACTTGGTTTATTTGATTTTGTCCCGTTTTGCTTTCTGTTCTGTTCCTTGAGTCTAAGAAAGGTTACTTTATCCACCAGGCAGCTTGTAAAGGCCCATGAAGTGCAGTCAGCTCATGTCACTTGAGATAGCTGCTAACAAACATAACATCAAGGGCAGTCGACCATAAAAAGCATTTAAGTTTAAAGACTGTTTTAGCTCAGTCCCACTGTAGCTCTAACTATGTATAGAGAAGCAGTCTTCCAGTCGGAGACTTGGGTAACAAGAGCTACGGAGTCATTTGAGAACTTCCAAAATCCAGATGTCACCTCTCACACCAGATGATACATAAAAATCGGAATTTTTGGTTTGATCATTTATTATATTTTTTAAAGATTATGTACAGTTGGGGATAAGAGTTAGATATTTGGTTAGGAATGCTACTGCTGTCCTCTTTTTAAATTGCTGCTGCCTTTTAAGCCAAGCCTGTCCAATCAGCAGCTGCAATTCAGTTATGCTACAAGAGCTGCAGCCGGAGAGAATTCTGTTTCCTCAGGCACAAACTCTTTCAAAGCTACAAAAGGAATTTATCTAAATCTCTGTCCCTCTTAAGAACTCAAGATTCAAAGGTTGAGGAGGAATTCTGCTCCTCAGAGAGCCTGAATTGCAAGTGGCTCCCCTCCCCTCCTTGCTCTCTCCAGGGATCCTCCTGCTTCTCCACCCACCATTCCTCCCTACCACTTCCTGTCAGCTAGGTGCTGACTCAACCTCCTGACTGAAGGTAAATTTTATTTAATCAAACACATCTTTGCATCATTAAACAAATGTTCTAGAATGTAAATAAAAGTAAAGCACCTTAAAATAATCTACAACATGACACTCCTAGGCTGCTAAGGTGGGTGCTGCGGCCAAGCCTGATTTTGATCTCCAGAACTCACAGTACTCCCCTGCAATGCTCTCTCTCTCTCTCTCTCTCTCTCTCTCTCTCTCTCTCTCTCTCTCTCTCTCTCTCTCTCTCTCTCTCTCCCCCTTCCACTGCCAGCCTGCATGTGTAGATCTCTGATTATGCTTCAATCTGTAGACTCACTGACCTTCCTTTCTGTGCTTAAACATTCCAGGTGATGTCTGATTTGGGTCGTTTTCATTAGCAAATCAAGATTTCTCTGATTTTAAAATAAGGAAATATCATTCTTTTCCTCTTAGAGTGTGGAGATCTGTAGAGATGTGACCACAGTTGAAGGTCACACGACTGCCCTTCAGATGCAGTCATTTTTCATTTATTTTTTATGAATTTCAGCATAACTCATATGCAGTATAAGCATCCATGAAGTAGTCATGTCCTGGATACTAACTTGAAGTTGCACATAGGTTCATTTAAAAGCCAGTGTTTTTCTCCATCAAAACTGACTTGGAGATGCTAACCCTGTCCAAGGTGAACTGTGAGGCAGGAATGTCATACAGTATTTACATAACGTGGAAACCATTCATGTGTGACTGCTGCTTTACAAGAGCAGAAATCTCTACATATGTGACAGGTATTGTCTTAAAATGAACTACAGTTATCCATTCACTAAGATTGCTGCACTGATGTATTAACACATCAATGAATGAATGTTTCAGTACACAGGAGGCCTGCTGAGGGGCTGCAAATAGAATCAACAGCTTTGTTGGTGTGTGGCTTCTCTGGAACAAGCCCATGGACTCATTGTTTATAGGAATGATGGCTTACAGACTCCTGTTGTTGTGCCCAAATTCTGAACCCCCAAATCACCAAGAGGCCTATTTCCATGCAAAAGCAAAGAATCTTTTATTGCCATTGTTTAAGGAGCTAACCCCATTAGCTTGGGCCTTTCATCTACCCAACATAGTGGATGGTTGGAGAAAAGACCTCCAGAAACCAGAAGATCTTATAGGGCAGCATAAAGGGAGTGTCTAGGGGTACACACAGGCTCAGGGTTGGTGTGCCTCCAGGCTTGGATGACCTGCCATGTGTTGATTGGTCAACTGGTTGTTATGGCCCATAGGCCCTCCCAGGGCAGTTGCTATGCTCCATACTTCATTGCTGTGCACTTGTCCATAAAGCACACCCAGAGCCATAAACCAATGCCAGCTAACTTCTGATTGGTTCCTTGTCATGAGGAGGGCATCTGACCTCCAAGTTACGAGGACAGGCCCAGCAAGGTCAGGCAAACACATGATAGCCTGTCATGGCTGCCAAAACAGAGGGGGGGATTGTCCCTTCACTGTAAGGCCTGACTGGTGGAAAATCAAAACTATCAACCCCAAAAGCTGTGGTGTGGTAAAAGGAATAAATACAGATCTCATATAAATCACTACGTTTTTAGTCAAGCCCTACCCACGTGTTTGGTCTCTGTTGACCAGTCAGTCTGTCACTACCACTGTTCCTTAGCAACTAGAGCTCTACACCCTTTAGAGAAGGGGTCTGAAGCCATTGGATAAAAGTGTGCCATTGATACCTTTCCTCACAATTACCAGTCCCATGCATAGTTTTGTTCTTGTTATAAATGATACTTTGCATTAATGTTAGATTATTAAATTTTGGCCATTCATGAATGAGGTAACTCAAGAAATCACTAGCAAATATGGCCTTGCCATAGGGACTGCATAGGGGTGAGTGAATGTGTAGTTGAGTGCCTGAATGAATACATACTGAAGCCAAAGAGCTGACTTTCCCATGAATTCTTTCCAATCCCAAGGGTTCTTGTCTTATGTTACACAATCTCCATATGTTTGCTGGAGAAAGAAATGAAGGTTAGGCACTATGGATAATTATAAATTGAGAAGCTGGACACACAACTCAGCATTTAAGAACAGATGATGCTCCTGCAGAAGACCCAGATTAGATTCCCAACACCTACCCTTCGTACTTCTCAACCATCTATGACTTTAACTACAGGGGATTTGACGCCTTTTTGGTGCATGCACATAAAGATACACACGCTGGGAGAGAGAGAGAGAGAGAGAGAGAGAGAGAGAGAGAGAGAGAGAGAGAGAGAGAGAGAGAAATATGGAAAATAAAATAACATAACTCAAACTGGAATACATATGCTACACCAATCTCTTATTTTTGCATCGACCTCTGACAACATAAATTACACAAGTAAAGCAAAATTATTTGCCATTTTCTGCCTGTCCCTGCCATTTTGACCCATTGTCTATGATAGTTACAAGCAAAAGAGCTATTGTCTTTTTTACCTCACACTGTAACAATCATTTTCTTTCAGGAAAAATAAAGCAGATATTAGAAATTTAGTTTTTTTTGAGCAATTAACTGCTTAGAGACAAGTCAATTTTAGGTCATTCAACAAACTGCAATTAGTATATTTAAATTGAAATTATCTTTTCAAGTGACATAGTGCAGAAAACTTCACTATAATAACACCAGAAGATTTAGAACTAAATACCAGTGCCTAAGTGATTCCCTGGAGGATATGCTTTAGCACATCTGTGGATTGTATTAATTCTTTCAAGCTGCTGGGGGAGTTTGGAATGAGTCACAGTTCCCACATAGGATCTGTAGAGTGAGCTGCACCAGAACTAATAGATGAAACTCACATTTTATCTTCCTGTATATTGTAGCATGAATTTCATCTCTACTGTGAAATGGGAAGAGACAAAGATTGTATTGGAGTGTGTAGGAGGCTCCCTGGTAGAGACTGGAGCTGTTTATTTGGCTTCATCACACTAACGGTGATGAAGACTGCAAGTCCAAGCGTTTCTTACAGAGATGGCAGTCATTATTGTGAAGTGTTTTATATAGCCTATCTTGAACGAAAATGAAGAGGACATTTCTTATACATGAAATATGCTTTTACTGAAGAAATTAAATAGTCATTTTATTCTTTTCCTCCTCCTTGTTTTCGTTTTTGTTCCCAAAGTATTCAGAGAGCATTTGGACAAAATCAGATGTTATAATGGGAATTTTAGGCCATAAATGTCAGAACCTTAATGTGGCTGAAAACAGAAACTCATAAATTGCCACCATAGAGCCCAGGAGACAGCCCTCTTTAGTAGGATAGGTGTTTTTTAGACATCAGCTTGCATTTTACTTATTAATTTACACATAAATTTGGGGTATATATGGGGTGCACTAAGTCTATTGAACAAATAAAGTTTCTTGCTGAATGATTTTATAATTTAGATGAACATCACAAAAGATTGAGGAGGGAACAAATTAAAAATCTTAACCATTTTTGAGGAAGACACTGAGGATTCTACTGAGGTCTTATCAGTAGTCAAAGAAGATGTCTGAAGACACACTCTTGTAACCAGGACTGGAAATATCAGTAGAAATTACTAAGGCTAAGAGTACACAAGTGAGTGAGCCTAGCACAGAAGTGAGTGAGGCTAGCACAGAAGTGAGTGAAGCTAGCAGTGAACTGAGTGAGACTAGCACAGAAGTGACTGAGAGAGGCTGGGAAGAGAGCCAGATTTCCAAACAGAGAAACCTAAAGTAACAAGAAATCAGGCAGGTGATAACCTGATACACCTGGGTAACTAGGCAACCAGTCTGGTTGATGTTAGCCAGCTGTCAGGAGGAGTGGAAACTTAAAGTTTTCAAGAGTATGCACATTTGAAGGGCATACTTAAAATTTGGTTTTTTTTTTCAACTTAATAGAAAGACGCAAAAACAGTTTAAAACAGTGTCAAGATCTGATATGTGTGTTGTAACAATATTGCTGGGCATCATTGGTTAGATGGGTAGAGTGTAGGTGGGGCTGTTCAATTTGCTCATATAAGAGGAAAATCTGACAAAGTTTATGTGTTTATCGATATATAAAGAAGTAGTTAGTGGCTCAGATGCAGTGTGACTTGGCAAAAGAATAGAAGGGGTTGTTAAGTAAAGTCTCAAAGGTGAACCCTAGACTTTTGTTTTCAGCAGAATGGTAGTGTGAATAAGAAATTTCCTCCGTATTTTCATGCATTTGAACCCTTGGTCGCTAGAGGCTACTGCTGTTAGGGGATGTTGTGGATCTCTTAGGAGTGGGAGCCTTGTTGGAAGAAGTGTCACAATGGGGTAGGTTTCTTTACTCTACTTCCTGCTTACTCTCAGATTCTCCTGTGTAAATGAAATGTGATCAGCAGTTTCTTGCTCTGTTGTCTTTCCCTCCCTACTGCTATGGACTCTTATCACCCTGGAACCTCAGGCTAAATAAGGTAAATCTTTGGTTTTTATTTTTGACAGTGATATTTTTATCACAACAGCAGAAAAGTAACTCATACAAGCAGCTAGGTTGACAGCAATTCTGTTTGCTGAAGAGAATAAGATAAGCTTTTCAAGAGATGATAAAGAGTTTAATTTTGTAAAACACAAGTTTGAGATGCATGCATATCAGGTAGGTATTTTAGTATAGAACTTTATTACTTGTATGGAAATTTTGGAATTTCATGTATAGATGTCACTAGGGTGATTATTTGTAGGTGAAGAATCAGCCAGAATTTTCCTCAAAGAATCTTAGTATTCACACATCTGGATTAGAGAAAGAAGTGCAAAGAGATGCTAGTTGAAGAGGTCAGGGGAAGCCAGGGGAGCCTGAAGGAGAGTCCTCATCCTGTGCTGATGGTTACCAAGAAAGAGGTGCTAACCTGCTAGTGGGGTGGATGGTGGGCTACACGCTGGTGAGAAGGCTGGGAATCGAGCAACCAGAGCATATCCAATGAGATTTCCCAAAGTGTTTATGATGAGCAGAGTTACTGTGTGGTGAGGAGTGATAGCAGTATGTCAGATTGTACACAGAATGCTGCTCCCTACCAAAAGATGCAGGAGAGTGACTTTAAGAAAACTGTTTTTAAGATGGTGGATTCTAGACACAGGGCGGGAGAAAGAAGCAAAGCCATTGTCTGAAAGAGAGGACATGGGGACATTAGCGCGTTTGACATTTGAAAAGAAACTAGGTCAAGAAAACCAGCAAGCTATCATGGTCACTATAGCATACTATTGATAATTATTGATGACTATTGATAACTGCTCACAGACCAATCAAAAAAGAGGAGTAAGGTTGATGATGAAAACAGTATGAGTTCTTCCCAGTTTTCTGTATACACTGGGGTAGCTCCAGAAGAGCACATTCAACATCAAAACCCTCAATTTAGAAATAACTAACTAGGGGCCAAAGAGTTGCCTCAATGGTCAAGATACTTGGTGATCTTGCAGAGGATCTAGGTTCTATTACCAGCATCCACAAGTATGTTAAACTCCATCCCAGGGTATCAGGTGCCCTCTTCTGACATCCTTGAGCTCCAGGCACAAATTTGCTGCATCTAAATACATGTAAGCAAAACATTTATAGACATAAAATAGTAAATAAAAATAATGGAATATCTAACTAAAGAAAATGTGCCCAACTTCTCCCCAGGGACTCATATTTCTGAGGGTGTGACTGCATCTGAGGACACATTCTGCCAAGTCCTCCAAGGCTGACCTTAAATCTCCCATTGCTCTTCCTCATCGATTCCCTCTAAAAATTTATCAACAAAATGTATCAATTGACTTCTTCTGAGTATCCAGTATTCCCAGTGAAGTCAAATCGTTTCAGAAGGGCTATTGCAAGTTTTATAAGCATGTGAAACTCTGCTGGCTGAAAGCAAGAAGAATATCTGTCTCAGGACCTGGGACAGTACAGGGCAGGAAATTGCACATATTTGAAAGTAGGTGGGAAAAGAGCCACAACAAACCCCATCTATTCTATAATTTTCTAATCTATTGAGTTTGCTCTTTACTGAGCTTTTGTTTAATGTTACAGGAAAGTGCTAGGCATCTTCTCAGCCCACCTGTAAAGAGATTTATTCTGTGTCTGGGACAATCCTTAAAGTACCAGAGAGTAAGAGCATAGAGCAAAAATGACTATGTCCACTTATCACTTCTTGTACTAGTATAGTTTTCTTGTATCTCTGTACATTGGCTAAGAAGTTACAAAAGCCAATGTTGTAAATGTGTATTTTTGTTAACAGGATATTATATAAGATTATAATTGCTTACCTATGTGCCATTGACACCATGCTATGTCACATGCACTAATTTTTTGAAAGAAGCTAAGATTTAGGATATTTTTCCCCACTGGAGATATGTTCAATTGTAAGAACATGTCTTTGCCTAAGGTATTTCTAACATGTGGAAAGAGCAGTTATTGCTCTGAATACTATTCAAGTTGTGTTTAAATCTAGTGTCTTAGAAAATAAAGCTTACAGTTTTTTTCCAGTTCATTATTATGGCAGGGAGCATGGTGACAAGCTGGCAGACACAGTGCTGGAGAAGTAGCTGAGAGTTCTACATCTGGATCTGCAGGCGGCAGGAAGATAAGGCTGGGCTTGCCTTTGAAACCTCAAAGCCCACCGCTGGAGACACACTTCCTCCAACAAGGCCACACCTCAAAGTCCTTCTTAAATAGGGCCACTCCATGGTGACTAAGCATTCAAATATATAAGCTCCTGGGGCCCAGTCCTGTTCAAGCCACCACAAAGAGTAAAAGCAATGGCTTTAACTCTGACTCTGTTTCGTTGTCTTAGCATCTTGGCACTTGGGGCACTTCAGAGGCCTAGTAAGAGAACTCTCAAGTATTGGGATTATAGTGAAAATAGGGATATTTCCTTTCTCTTCCATAAAGGTTCCTTCTGTAGATGACACTGGTTAATGTAGAGATATTGTAAAGATATTTGAAAAACAATCTCTGTTCTGACATTACACATACATAGCCTGGAGGATGTGAAATGTCTTCTTGCCCTGGCCTGACTGTTGCTTTCCTGAACAGTCCACAGTGGTGGCTGTCTGCACAAGAGATGAAAGTTGGGGGTGGGCTAGTTGAGAGGAAGAAGGAAGTCAGTAGAAATGTGGAGGAATAAGAGAGAGTAAAGGAAAAGGAGTGATCACAGTGCCCTGTGTACACATATGAAACTGACCCCTTTCATGGGCTATTATCTAGTAAACAGTAATTATAGACCAATGTGAATGTGGAGAAGGTGCAGCCATTAAAGAAGTCATTGTCTTTGCAGTCACATATCCAGAGGTCTACAATATGGAATGGCTTCCTGATCTGAGGATGTCATCTTGCTTTCTTGGCCTAGACTAACTTAATCTTTAGGACTGAAGAGGCACTGCTTTGCTTCTTCATCTTTAGTCAAAAATATTCATCTTTATTTTATCAGGCGGGTGTTCTAGTTACATATATAATATATATAATATATATATATATATATATATATATGAGAAAATAGTATGTAAGGCTTGCTCATGTATTGTACCATTATGTCAATTTGTTTTATTATTAGAGATAGTTACATCACACCAGCTTCTCTTTTATTGTCAGACATATTCATCTCCATCCTGACAAATATGACTTGCAATTTCATCTAATAGTTTACCCATTCCCCATGGTCTGTTGCACCCACAAGTCCCTGGATATTAGGTCATCTTCTCAATATGGTGTTGATTTCAGAATAAGACAAGACTAAGATTATGAAGTCATTGGTTATATAATGGACATTCTAATTATGTGTTGTATAAGCCAGAGAGGCTCTGTTCTAAGTACAAAAGCTAATTTATAAGGCAGCATCTTAGCTTGCTGCTCCTGGAAGGGCATTATCAGTGAACCTTTCAGCAAGCTGTGAAAACCGATTCATTAGAGGCAGCTTGTCAGTTTCTTTCCACAAGCAGAGTGTGCATCTCAGTCCTCTGCCGCAGTGATGAAATGTCAGTCAATTTGGGGATATTCAGCCTCCCTCCATTCTGTCAATGCTATTAGCCCTGCTACACTTTCTCAGGCATTTTCTGCAACACTGGTCCTGTGTGGTCCATGAAGAACTACAGAAGGGATAAGAGATGAAACACATTACTCCTTTACTCAGATATAAATTATGGACCTTATTATTCCTATCTCATAATGTATAAGAATGTATTTCACAGTTGAGGTTACAGTATAATTATTTAATAAAGAAAATTCTCAATATGATTTTAATTTTCAAATATGTTCAACTGAAAAGGTATTTTTAAAACAATGTCTGTCCTGTCCTTATGCATGTATAAGGCCGGGTCCAAGGCTGTCAGGGATTGTTTAATTCACAGTGTTTCTCTCCTTTCACACCTAAGGAATCAGCTGCCTTGTTGGGTGAGTTATAGTTTTTGCCAGTTTAGAGCCCTGGGGAATCCTTTAGGACCTCAACGTTAGGCCTGTAGCCTGTACGAGGGTCTTTGGAGAGAACAGCTGCCAGCCAAGTTCTACATCTGTTGCAGAGGCATAATAGAAACTGCATCACTGTGCATGCATTGCTGAAACTGCATCACTGTGCATGCATTGCTGAAACTGCATCACTGTGCATGCATTGCTGAAACTGCATCACTGTGCATGTATTGCCTATCGCTGCATTTGTGCACACTGCAGACCTATTGGATCACTAATGGCATGTTCCAGAAAGAACCAGGGTAAGGGGCAGCTCTTATATTGGGCCTGTCACAAAAACGGTGGTTGCTCCTTTTCTTTAACTTCTCCCAGGCAAATATTTGAGGGGAGTGTTTTGTTTCTTCCATCTTTCAATCAGTAGCATTTTTTCATCAAATGTGCTCTTTTATAGTTTGCATTGAAAGAAAGCTCATGACAGCTAAAATGTCACTAGAAATTATCCACAGGTTTAGTGTTGCAAGTCAGTTTCTGTGAGACCATAGCTATAACAATATGACTCCAGGGGACAAAAGAGAAAGTAGAATTTTAGCCACTTCTTCCTGTTTCCCATTGTTGTCTTTCAAGGAAGAGATGGTGCAGCGATCAGTGTTTACTACATATTTCTTGCATGCTTGAACACTGGGGACACACATAACTTTTCAATGCTGTCTTCATGAATTGGTGACATCTTTGAATCAACTCTCTGGATCTCAAATGGATGAACTGATAGATGTCTGTGTCTGAGAAGTAGCTAATTCCTCTCAATTCATGCAGTGTGTTTCTTTGCCCCCTCATTACATATATGTTACCAATTAGTTGGGTTAAATTTGTTATGACAGGTTAGTGGTCAGGGCTTTTATTTTAAATGGACTTTTGTAGCTAGAGAAATGGTAGAGTAGGTATGAGAGCTTGTTGCTCTAATAGAGGACAATGAGTTTGGTCCCAACACCCATGTCAAGTAGCTCATAACCTGCTATATCTCTGGCTCTAGGGAATCCAGTGCTCACTTCGGGCATCCATGGTGACCATAAGCACAAGTACATACACACACACACACACACACACACACACACACACACATTCACATAAATAAAAATAAATGAAAAATAGATTTTTGATTGTTTTCCCCTAACAGTAAGAGGCTCCATTTTGGTGTTAAAAATATGAATAGGAACCAATATAGATATTCTCATGGGCTGGCCAAACTCAGAAATGTCTCATAACCTTTCCATGTTCCATTTTTCCATCAATCAGATGACAAAGATAACTTCATGTTGGCTGTTAATATTCTTCCAATAGTACTTGGCATTTCTAAGTGATGACCTGATTGTCATTGACATTCTTTCTGTTAGTATTTCATTTTTACAATTGAATTTTATCTTTGCATACTCTAAGAATTTCTAACATCATATCCACATGTAAAGGACATGATCCCCTGTGTGTAGAAATCTGAGGGCATCCTGGTTAAACAATCATGTGTTGCTTAATTCAGTTGCTCCTATAGTGCAGCTTTGTTAATGCAAGTGCATGCTAGGGATCAGTCTGTGTTCCTCAATGTGGAGAAGATACACTCATATTCTCTTCCCTCATTCTAAGTCTGGTTTAATTAATTCCCTAACTCACAAAGAAATCCCAATACCACCCCTTGTACAAACTGCTTTCATATCTCAAACATTCTTTATATTGAAGGTAGATTGTGTCAAAACCTGTCCCCAGAAGCCTTAGCCTCCGTATTGTTACTGTCCATTTCTAGATGAGAAGACAGGGACCATGGAGAGTACAGAAAGCTCTGCACAGATGAGTGCAGTGTAATTGTAATAAGATAATTTAGATATAATTTTGTTTTGTTAAGAACTCGTGTCAAATATATTGAAATGATGAAGGAACAGAGACACTAAGAGCCTAATAATTAATGGAGTAATGAAGACTGTGTTGGAAAGCAAAGGTCAGTAACCCTGCCTCTGTTTTTAACACTACTCTTGAGGCCTTAGACACCGTCTTCCTGTGATGTGAATGTGCTAGGGAATATTGTTTGGCATATCTGGGGCAGTGTGGACATGCATTGCTGAATCTGCTGCACATACGATCGCCTCTGACTCTAAACATGTGGCTTGGCTTTCACTTCAAGTAAATGATCTTGTTTACATTTCATCCTTGAAGGGAATTGAGCAAGACAAACAGCTAATGAAAAGTGAGGGGTAAGTGTTTGGGTGGCATATTCACCTGCTGTTAGTATCATTTAGTCTGAACTATGTCATATTTAAGCAATGTTAATTTCTATCTGATATAGAAAGTATAGAGAGTAAAATTAGAATTGAGTATTAAACATTTTTGTGTGCCTAGGTATAAAGTTACCTTTTAAATCTTCATTTAATGATAGTCTTTTTTGAAAAATATTTTGGGCTAGTGAAGACATATAATTTCTTTAGCTGTGCATGCATACCAAAACCATGCTGTCTTCATTGTGGTCCACTTACCCAAGTGCTAGGATTAAAGGTATGTGCCACAACCACCTGGCCAAAGCAGCTTTTATTATCAACCAACAAGAACAACATATATTCGCAGCATACAGAAGAGTTATCTCACAGCATATGTTTAAACAAACATGAAAAGCAACGCCATTCTTTTCTTCAACTGCTTTTGTTTCAATGTGTGTGCATATACACATATATACTATAATGAATACATATATACACATATGTTTGACGAGATGGCCATTGGGCAAATTCCTCACTGTGTAAGCATGAGGATATGAGTTCAAATCCCAGGAAATAAATAAAGGCCAGATGCAGTGGCACCCCTCTGTAACCCCACTGTCTGTGGGAACCCTCTTCATCACCACTGTTTGTGGGACCCCTCTGTATCCCCACTGTCTGTGGGACCCCTCTGTAACCCCACTGTCTGGGGCACCCCGCTGTAATCCCAGTGTGGAAGGAAAAGGAGGATAGTAGAATTCTAGGGACTTGCTGGTCAGAAAGTATAACTGAATCAGTGAGTTACAGATGCTGTGAGAAACCCTTTCTAAAACATATTGTGGGAAACAATGGCGAAAGATACCTGACCACCACTAGCCTGTACATACCATAGATGCACATAGATGTGCATGCAAACGCATACACAATATACCACACATGCAAACATCTATACACACACTGCTATTTGTAATGAGCTTAAAATTTATTTTTAGGTAAATTAATAATTTAAGATTTCGTTTGTTAGATTCTAGCATGGTAAGCATTGGCATCTGTAACACACCTCTGGTAGTATTGCGGCATATAAAGATAACAGAACTGTCCTGAAGCAGATACATAAGCAAACTGGTGCATCCACCCCTGGGACACAGGCTAGCAGCTAAGCAAAGTGAACTGCTTGAGCCCTGCAACAGATTATCAGTATCTCAAGTGACTGACAAGCTTGAAAGCAGTAATTCATTTTCATAGGTACCAGTTACTTTTCTGTTGCTGTGATAATATACCATGGCCAAACGCAGCTTAGGGAAGAAAGAGTTCATTTTCACTTCCAGTTCCAGAGGACAGTCTGTGCTAGTGAGGAAGGCCTAGCATAGAAGCTGGAGCAGAAAGCTGGCTGAGCACATTTTGTCACACAAGAAGCCAAGGGCGTAAACTGAAAATTGGGGCAAGGCTATAAACTCTCAATGCCCTTATCCAGCAACATATTTCTTTCTGCAAGACACCAGGTCCTAAAAGTTACCTCCGTCCCCAAACAGTGCCAGCAACATGGAACAAAGTGTTCAAATGCATGATGAGTCTATGGGAGCATTTCATATTCAATCCATCAAATAGAATTCTCAACAGGGTGAACAGGGAGTGCCTTCTGGTGATACAGCATTGTGGTGTGCCTACCTACATTTATACAATAGAGACAAGTTCTACATCTATCTACCAAAAACAACAAAACAAGACCCTCAAAAAACCACCGACTACAAAACAGTGAAATTTGAATAAGGGCTATATGCGAGTTAATAGTACCCCACCATTGTCAGTTTCCTTGCTTTAAAATGTGTTATGACTATGTAGAGAATTATAATTGAGAGAAGGACGCATGTATGGCTTTATATTAAAATGATACAAGTGCTTTATAATTAGCTTACAATTAGATAATAAAATTCAGTTATATGAAAATTACAGTGGCATAAAGAAGGTTCATTGTTTAAAGTGCCTCATGTATAAACATGACAGTCTGAGTTCAGATGCCCATCACCCACATAAAAGTCAGTCATGGGAGCATAAGCCCCCAGCTAGGAAGGAGGAGACAGGTGGATTGTGGGACTTCCTGACTAGCCAATCTAATGAAAATGATAAGGTCCAGGGTTAGTGGCAGACACTGTCTCAAAATATGGTGGAGAGTGATTAAGGAACACACTAAGTGTTGATTTTTGGTCTCCATACATGTATGAACAAATACACACAGCAATACATACATGTGAACCAACATACATATACTACAAAGGCACAATCAAAAAGAAAGGGAAAATTGAGTTTGTGTGTGTGTGTGTGTGTGTGTGTGTGTGTGTGTTTGTGTGTGTGAATCAGGTTCTATTAACTAATACAAAAGTAAAGAGAATGGAAAGAATCCCTGAGTAACCCTGACACCTAACTGGGTCTCTCATCTCTCGTATTCTTCATTACATTTCACTGCACTCTTTCTTTTTAATTTTTAAATTTTTTTATTAGTTCAAATTCGGAACAAGCTTGCTTCACATGTCAATCCCTTCTCCCTCCCCTCCCCCACAACCCTCCCCTCAACTCCCCACCTGCCCCCCACCCCATCCACCCTCCACTCCCCAGGCAGGGTAGGGCCCTCAACGGGGCTCCCCAAAGTCCACCACATCATCCTGGGCAGGGCCTAGGCCCTACCCCATGTGTCCAGGCCAACAGTGCATCCCTTCACATGAGATGGGCTCTCAAAGTCCCTTCTTACACCAGGGAAAAGTACTAATCCACTACCAGGGCCCCCCTAGAGTGCAGAGGCCTCCTAATTGACATACATATTCAGGGGTCTGGATCAGTCCTCTGGCAGCCTCCTAGACAGCAGTCTGGGGTGGGTATGCTCCTCTTTGTTCAGACCAGCATTTCTGTGGGTTTCACCAGCCTGGTACCAACCCCTTTGATCTTCATTCCTCCCTCTCTGCAACTTGGTTCCAGCGTTCAGTTCAGTGTATATCTGTGGATGTTTGCCTCTGCTTCCATCAGCCACTGGATGAAGGCTCTAGGATGGCATAAAAAGTAATCATCAGTCTCATTATAGGGGAAGGGCATTTAGGATATCCTCTCCACCATTGCCTAGATTGTCAGATCGTATCATCCTTGAAGATCTCTGCAAATCTCCCTAGTGCCAGATCTCTCTCTGGACCTATAATGGCTCCCTCTAATATGGTATCTCTCATCCTGCTCTCCTCTATTCTTCTCCCAACTCAACATTTCTGGTCCTAAATTTCCTCCTCTCCCCTCCTCTTTTCCTCCTCTCATTCTGGCAGCTCCCTGTCCCCTATCCTCATGCTCCCAATTAGCTCATGAGATCCTGACCCTTCCCATTCTCTGGGGTCCATGCATTTTTCTCTTAGAATCCTTCTTGTTTCCTAGTTTCTTTGTTCACTATACTCTTCTTAAAATAAATTCCGAACCTTTGCTCCAACACTTTCTTCTTCCTAAAACATGTGTCCCCAGGCCTCTTCCAGCTCTGATTCTGTCCCACCCTTTAGTCTCAGTTTAAATGAATCTCCTTGGAGTTAACATGATATATGAGGCCGCCCCTGAGCCATGCTCTGTGTCTCTTGGTTCAGCTTGCACCTTGACACTTCACCAGCCTGTACACAAGATCACGGGAAACCCACCCAAACTGAAAACAGATAGACTTCGTGAATTCTCTTATCCATACATTCTCATCTTCAGTGTCAGCTCAAATCTGATCAATCTCAGTGTCTAAAATGCTTAGTCAATTTGCAGTTGCATGGCTGAATTCATAACGTCTGTGTGGCGTTCGAGCTACTGTAGCCCCTTCAGAATGGACAGATCGTTCTCTAAAATTCAAATGTAACTGGGTGTTTTATATTTTATCAGGAAAGATTTCCCTTAAGAGTAGATGATCTTATACTACTTCACCACTTCTTCTCAAGATACATGTACAGATTCATGAGAGGGGCAGTGTACATACAAACAGGAACCTAGTTCCTCCGTGCTAAGTCATTCCAGTCTTAAATGTGCTGTGCTGAGTTCAGGTCTGGGTTGACCCCTTGGCTCTGTTGATAAGGTAGAACATTAAGGGAGGTGGAATGGGAGCCCTTAGATAGTATTAGGATGTGCATAGCCATAAGGGACTAAAGGTATTATAGTCCTTCCTGTCTCTTTTCAACTAATCCAGCCAGAGCAACTTGCTGTCCTGCTAAGACACTGCCCTTCTACCAGACAACCAAACACAGACTGCAATCTCCAAAATAGTTTGCCAATCGTAATACTTTTGCTTTCTAGGTTTTTTATCTCTGGTATTTTGTTCCTGTAACGAAAATCTGTCTAAATCACTTCCATGTGCACACTAATAAAAATCCATTGTTTCCTGTTGGAATAGTATCATATTTTGTTTGATTTCTTGTTATTTGGAAACCTTGGGCTACAGTGGTACTTTCTGTGTATTAGTACTTGAAAAATTTGACTTGGGCAATCAGGATGTCCAGTGTTACCAGCAAGAACAGTATAGTGAATGTAGTCAGAACTTAGGAAAACACTGACAGATGAGGGACTCTGCTTGCTTTGGGATGCCTCACATCTTAGTATGTCCTTGGAATCTTCACAGCATGTCTTGTATATGATTTTGTCTCTTAGAAACCATATAGTTTGACCTTGCCATAATTCTTCTTTTGTGTAACATCTTTCTCCCATCTTTGATTAGATTACATGTTTTGTTTTCAACTAGCATCTATTGTTGTTTCAAATTTTCCTATTACCAATCTAAGCTATTTTTAAACTTTTAAAATTAATCTGTTAGGATCTCCAAAGTTTAAAAAAAGATTGGATTATGGTTAACATGATATAAATATGAGATGAGATTTATACATTATGTAGGTGATTTACAGTGGCCTGAAACATGGTGTGATAACTGATGAAGACTTTAAAGATATTTATTTATTTATATATTTATTTGTTGGTTTTTTGAGACAGGGTTTCTCTGTGTAGCTTTGGAGCCTATCCTGGCACTTGCTCTGGAGACCAGGCTGGCCTCAAACTAACAGAGATCTGCCTACCTCTGCCTCCCAAGTGCTGGGATTAAAGGTGTGTGCCACCAATGCCTGGCATAAAGATATTTATAATAAAACTGGTATTATAAATTATTTCCTGGGCAATAACAGTCATAGAGAAAATACTCTTTAAAAACCATAACTTTTTATGAGCTATGTTGATAAAAATAAATATAACATTACTTCTTTTGTATTGGCTTTTAAGATGGACAATACAAAAGTCTCAGCATGCAAATTTTGGGTAAAGGTTACTAGAAATTTTAGTAACTAGAAGAAAAATGTCATAACTATAATACACATGGTTAAAATTATAAGCAAACTTATTAGAAAGGATTCTTGTTAGAAAATTTTAAGGCAAATCTTAGAATGACTTATAAGTGAAGTTCATATAAGGGAAAGGACTTTTTGAAACCCAAGGACAGAGGTGAAACTATCCAGGTTTAGTCCATCAGAGTAGAAGTTACCTATGATAGTGAATCATGGCTCTGAACTTCATGGGGTTTGGGATCATCTAGGCTCCCCTGTGAATGTATTTCCCTATAGGTTTGACTGACTAGAAAGACCTCTCCTAAACGTTGGAGGCACAAGTCTATGGCATGGGCTCCTACACTAATATTAAGAAAACAGTAAACCCAGCACCAATCAACTCTCCATGTTTCTCGATGGTAGATGCAATTTGACCAGATTTCTCAGGCTCCTGCCACCATGCCCTTCCTCATTAAAGGATAGTGTTCTTAAACCGTGAGCAAAAACAAGCCATCCGTTCTTTAAGCTGCTTTTTGGTAGTCAGGTATAACTAATTCATCTGCTGTATCTGATGCCATCAGAGAAGGACACCTAATAACTGACTGAGACCTGGAGTTGTTGCTCATGTGTCTGTGTGATGTCGGTAAGGCCAAAGTTAGTGCTTGTTCTTTGCAGGCCAACACAAAATCCCATTTGGAAACAACTTGAGAAAAGACATTTTTATTTTGTTGTTTGATTTTAGAGAGGCTTTAATCCACTATAACAGAAAAGGTATGATGAAATGCCTCCATCTGTGGGCCCCTCCAGGAAGCAGAAAGCAAATTCAGGCTGCTACAGGTCAGAGATTTAAGGTGCAAATCCCTCCCTTAATAGCATACTTCAGTCAGCAAGACCCTACCCACTTAAAGGCACCTCAGGCTTCAGAATAGTGCTGCCAGCTAGATAAAGAGAATTCCCATCATGAACCTAAGGCAAATTTCACTTTTGAACCATAACAGGTACTTTAAACTCAGTTTACTCTGATTGCTAAGCAACTGAGACAAAGGTTGTCAACAACTGACAGAGGTATGGAAAGTACAACTTTGAACTTGGAATGGTAGGCATGCTTTTCATCCTGGCACCTGAAAGGTGGCACAGGAGGACTACCAGTTTGAGGCTAGCCTAGGCTAAACAGGAAATACTGTTTCAAAAATAAACAAGTGGGGCTAGAGAAGTGACTCAGCTGTCAAAATTATGATATTCTCCCAGAGCCTGGATTCAGTGTCCCACATTCTCATCAGGTGGCTCATGACTGCCTGTAACTTCAGCTCTAGAGGATCTGATGCCCTCTTTTGGCCTCTGCAGAAACTCACACTCATGGGCACATATACATGCATACACATAATTGAAAATAAAATATAAATCTAACAAGTGAAAAAGAAATAAATAAAAACAGCAGCATTAATAGTAACAAAATAAGTTGAAAGGTTTGTACATTAAATCCATTGTTATCAATAATGTGTGTTTGCCTTGTAAATTTTGCTATGGTGTTCTTCATATTCCCAGTGGGTTTTGCTTAATATGAAGATTTTATGCAACTGGCTGTTTCAAGTGTCATTGATTTAAACCAACTATAATAATTGCAACAATGAACTTAGGAGTTATTTTATGAATATCATATTCAAACCTGAGTATGAATTGTTTTTCTCTAGAAAGTAAAATGCAGGATATTGTGATGGAAAGCAAAAACCTGTGTAAATGGCTGATCTCACTGTCCTTGTAAACATGGTTGAAACTGCAGAACTTTTATAGCTGAATATTCTTACCCTCTGCTACAATTGCGAAATTGAACTCTTCTTCATTGTTTATGCTACCATAACTAAAATGAAAGTGAAATTTTATAGTTTGAATGAAAAGAGTTGATCATAGAGACTGTATATTCTTTGTGGTTCTTAGTTCATTTGATATTTGATAGGAATTATGGGTTTCCTGATGAAAGAAAAATAATGTTTGATGACTTATTTTTTCCAAGACATTAAATAACAAGCTGAACATGCATTCCAAGGGGTTTTCAATCTGTCACATAAAACAGGCAACTTCGCATCTCACCAAGAATATTAGCAATGAATTTTTCTATCAACAGCAGCCTGAAAATATGATTCCATCAGCATATTGCTAGGCTTATGCACAATGCTTTTTGGGGTATTTCCTTGTCAGAGTTCATAAATAAATGAAAACCAATTTCTCTTCTGAATCCACTAACGTATTATTTATATACTGAAATGTTCTTAGAGTAACTGATTGAAGCAAAATCACAAACCCTTTGGCAATTACCAAAAAGGAGTTGAATGAAATTCATGTCCATATGAAAACTCTGTCAAGAACAGTTAGCAGCTTTTTTTCTTACCTGACTAAGCGTGGGAGCCACCAAGATGCCCTTCAGTAGGTCAATAGATAAATAAGTTGAAATCCACAGCTGCACAGTGCCTTTTAGTTGATGATTAGTATAAAACGAGGAGACCTGCCAGTCCTCGAATAGACAAAGTCCTGAAACACTTTACCCAGTGGGCTGTCTCTCCAGTGCTTGGGAAAATATTTTAATCTAACACTTTAATAATAAAGTAGCACTGATATGTTTTAATCCATTTGCAGAAAAAAGTTTAAAGAATGTACTTAAGTCACTTAGCCAACTGGAAAACAAACCCTAGGTATTTGTTAGAGAATGAGATCTAGGAAACATTTTCATTCAGAAAATTTGGATGCCTAACTCTAATTATCTGAAGGTGAACCCAAAGTCATTATTATTGTTTAATTTTGTTTCTAATTGACCAATTTGTTCCACTCACCTGAAATGGCTTTCTTGTGTGTGTGTGTGTGTGTGTGTGTGTGTGTGTGTGTGTGTGTGTGTGTGTGTGTGTGTGTTTGCTTATGTGTGTGAATGTATTATGATTATGTACGGCTATTTTCCATTTTTCAGAAACCAGGTTCCATTGCTTTATTTCCCCAGATCCCTTTCATCAGACTTCCATCATTTACTCTTGCTGAATCCTGAAAATCCTGGTGGGATCATGGTTGTGGGGCGAATAGATGGTTGTGAAAGAGGGCCTGTTAAGATGTTAGACATAATTGTAGTCCTTTTATCTTATATCACTTCTCTATCTTGGAATGATACCACACACACACACACACACAAAGGCTCAGTAAGGAGTTGTTGAATGATGATAGACAGAATGTGATCTTAGCCATTGTTGCTTTGTTGCTGTGGTTAGTTATAGTGTCAAAGGCAGTTTTTCCCTTCCCATGTTTTTTCTATATTCTCTCTGAGGGAAGGAAAAACTCACAAAATAAAAGGCATAGCTTTGTAATTTGTCATGCATTGATCTGAGTTGAGAGTGTAATTGGTTTTAATACATTAAATATTTGCTACTTTGCTTCTTTGTTCTCATATAATCCTTGGCATTATTGCTTTTATTGACAGAAATATTAGTCATACTGCTATACTTATTATGAACAAAGAGCACAGTGATCGCTCTTTCCATCATTTTCTGCAGTGCTTTACTGCCTGTAGCACCCATTTAACAATTCAATTGAATCCTGCCTGGGATAAGTCTGGTTTCCCAATTAAACAATAAGATGATGTAAGACAAGGTTATTCTTTAGATTTCGTGTGGTCCCAATACAATATTGTATGTGTTGTAATTGTAAAAGTACTGTATTTCTCATATTATAAGCTTGATTTTATTCTTATTTTGTGGCCTCTATTAAGCTACCTTTTCTTTTATCCCTCATCTTTCCCTCCCTCCATCCATCCCTTCCCCCTCCCTTCCTTCTTTCCATTCTTAGAGTGAACAATTTATATTCATTATGCTCCCTTTGTAGATTAGAACTTGCATTGGTTTTGAAATCCACTAGTTTGTAAACACGAGACTAATAAGAACTTGTCTTATATGGGCAACACTGTGCTCTGCTCAATATTATATTGCTAACACCAAACACAGAACCCAAATAGAGTAGATGTTTAAATGAATTGTCCAAGGAATAAAAGACCTGGGGCATATGTGATAACTGAATTACTTATGCTCTGAGTGGTATGAAAGGATTTGTAGTTCTAACTTCTGGTCCAAACGGGATGGTAGCTATTATTATTAAGCATTAATATTAAAGCATTATTTAGAATTTACTATCCACCTTTGTTGGTGTGTGTTCAGCATTATCTATACCTAATATTAGAGAGTATAACACATATGTGCTTCTTAATGTCAGTCTATAGGGTTAAGAGAAAAAATATGGAATAAATCAGTCTCTGGAAACCCTGTGTTGTGATCAGGCAGCTTCACTATAGAGTTTCATGAATGTTTTCATGAATGTTTCATGAATGTGGGAAGGCACACAGTCCCAATCTTCTTTACACTTTAGTTAGCCCCATTTGGCATAGAATTTTTGTAAGCCTAAATAACTCATCTGAGATTTTGTAACATTTATATGTGTCAGCAATAATAATGCTAGCACCATTGATTTTTAATTCAGAGATTGTGATGTGGCCCCAGGATCATGTACAAAACAAACAAAGATATCAGAGGTACATCATCCCACTCAGAAATGTAAATTTATAGTATGCATGTGTCCCCTGAAATCATCTTTTCACCTTTTGTTCATCTTTGCCTTGGATTTATGCTGATTACTTTTGAGAATGCAGAGATACATTCGTGAATGTATCAGATACTACTAATAATCTGGGGATGGAAAGATACCCCAGTAAAGAGTGCTTACTGCTCTTACAAAAATCTGGAGTTTGGTTCCCAGCACCTATGTTGTGTGGCTCAGAACCACCTATAATTCCAGATCTAGAGGATCTGCAACGCTCACCTGGCATCCACAGGTGCCCCCCCCATGGCATGTTGTCATACACACATTCATAAATAAATAAGTAATATTTAGATAATGGACAGAACTTCTGCAAGGGGATCATTAGGAACAAATGTGCTCCTTAAACTAGAGTTAGTGCTGAATTTTAGGATGCTCAGGAACTCATGTTATAACTATTTAGATCATTTTAGGAGCAGGGTGGAGTGGAAAGAGTCTTGTCCAAATTGCACATGTATGACTTGAGTAGCCATAATTTGCTAAAGCAGGTTGAGGTAACTGATGCACAGTGGTGGCCCTTTCTTACTTGCAGGACGTGGAACCAGAGCTCCCCTGATATGTTTGCAGGGACTGGAATGACCATGTGAGCTCCTTTCACTTTTCTCAGGCTGGCCTCAATCTTGTCAGAACTGGAGGAAATCAAATTGTACCATTCGCTTTTAAGAAGACAGCAACTCAGCCAATTACTTTATTACTTGATATTTTGGGGCTGAAGAGATGGCTCAGCATTTTAGAGGGTTTGCTGCTCTTTCAGAGGACCTGAGCTTAATCCCCAGTACCATGTTGGGCCACAAACACCTGCAACTGCAGCCCCAGGGTAGTTGGTGTCCTCTGTGGGCTCCTGCATATGTTCAGGTATACTCTCCCATTCTCTCTTATCATGTACACAACAACACTAATAATTAAAAATAAAACTAATAAATGCATAGCCTACACTAGAAAAGGGGGATCTGAACCCCGAGAATGGAAGCAAATGGTCTCCTGAGGGCATGATAGCAGCATGTACACAGGCCTTTTAGTGTCTGAATTCTCAGTTAGTAGCATGGCCCTGAGTGGTCTGAACCCACTACAGCAAAGGCAAACCCATGTTGGAGGACACAGAGGAGCAATAGCATCACAGCATGCTCCTTGTGACCAGCACCATGAATGGACAGGGACTATGTCCACAGAGACCACAGAATGGCTGGATCTTTCCACAGCCCACCTCCCAGACAGCCAGAGCTGAGCTTCTTAGTCACTCAAATGCCATTGTGGAGGATGGGAGAGACTATACAAATTTTTAGAGAGCCTAAATTGTGAATTAAGTCAGTACTTATCATTGAGACAATGAAAAGAACAGATTCAGATGCTCTGAAAATACTGAAATGCATGTATTTAGCAAGAAGCCTTTCCCTACAGTTGCCCCTTGAATGAGGTCTTGAGGAGATGCAGGGGGAACCCTCAATGCTCTGAACAGGTACATGAAAAGCAGCACAGTTTCACCCTGCACACTGATGATTCCGACATCTTGGGTTTTCCACACTTGTGTGCCTCAAGAGCATAACTCCCTGCACTCATTGCTGAGCTCCTTCTCTGGGTACCTAACCTCTCCCCAACCCAAGTCCATCCTGCTGTTCTCTTTTTCAGGAGCAGTGATGTCAAGGTACCTAACACTGAGTTATCTGAACTATATTTCCTTAAGTGCTCAATCTCTCTCTCTCTCTCTCTCTCTCTCTCTCTCTCTCTCTCTCTCTCTCTCTTTACAATTGACCCTATTTCTCTATTTCTTGACTCTAGCTCCCCTCCCTCTTTTCTAGAGTACATTGGCACCCATCTGGAGCTCCCTGCCTGGGGAACATTACTATCAGGGCTTTTGTGACTACTTTCCAAGTGCAAACCTACCTTCCCCTTTCTCCATGCTTGGAAGTCCTCCTCCAGCATCCCACTACCTTGAGAACACCATCTAAATGATGTAAGTGGAGACACCAGTCTTTCAGAGAAAATACATCACATATTATCTGGACTTGAACTTCCTTGCATTGGTATTTTCTCAGAGTTCCATTGTAGGTTCCATCAAAGTCACAGTTAATAAAAAACTTATCTAGAAAATTCATATTGATTTCTACAAGACAAATGTGAAACCAAAGCACTAAGTTCAGCACTTCTGCTGTAAACCTTGTTGTTCTCTGAGACACACTCCTGTTATAAACTATAGTAGTGCCTCTCTGTCCCATAAAGGAAAACACTTGAAAATTCTTAAGCTAAAGAGTGATGTAGTCAGGTTTTTATCTGATCTTGAAAGTGGCCCCTTTCCATTAGTCTCAGTACTCTATTCCTCTGTCCCCCACAACCTGCTCTCTCAGATTGCCATCCCCACCCACCTCCAGTCTACCCAGGAGATCTCCTCTATTTCCCATTCCCAGGGAGATCATGCCCCCCCCATTGGTCTCTCCTTGTTATCTCGCCTCTTTGGGGCTGTGGATTGTACCGTAGTTAATCTTTACTTTACAGTTAATATCCACCTATGGGTGAGAATATACCATGTTTGTCTTTCTCAGTCTGGATTACCTCACTCAAGATGATTGTTTTGTTTTTAATCTAGTTCCATCTATTTGTCTTCCACTTTCCTGGCATCCTTGTTTCTAACAGCTGAGTAATACTCCGTTGTGTAAATGTACCACATTTTCTTTATCCATTCTCGTGCAAGGGAATCTCCCAGGGATCTACAAGGATGACCCCAACTAATACTCCTAGAAATAAATAATGGATACATAGCCTAGACTTGTTATCTAATGTTACCAAATTGGTGCCTAGCCCAATTGTCATCAGAGAGGCTTCATGCAGCAACTGATGCAAACAGATGCAGACCCACATCCAGACATTAGGCCGAGCTTGGGGAATAATTCTGAAGAGAGGGAAAGGGATTATAGGAGCCAGGGGCTCAAGGACACCACAAGAAAACTCACAGAATCAAGGAACCTGCGCTCACAGGGACTGAACTGACAACTCCCTGGGAATGGGAATGGGAAGCCTGCATAGGACTGACATGGGGCATGTATTTTCATAAATATAACCTTCTAAGTCTATATAATGTTCCTTGAATGGATGTTTTCAGGGCTGGCCATTTGGTATCGGGTAACCAATCATTGTGCTCTTCCTTTTGGAATAAGAATGTTTCTTCCTCACTTAACATTCAGTTATCTGTAGTTCTTTGTGTAGAGTTGAGGCCTCATGGGATTTTCACATCCACTTTGGCATCTCCTCATTAAGCTCGCCTTGGGGGGTCATGTTGGTGTGACTGTATGTGTTTAGCTTACGACATTACTAGGAGACACAGTCCCACCGATAACTCCCTGACTTTCCAGGTCTTACAATCTCCACACACACATCCCTTCCCCAGTGCTCACTGGGCCTGATGTGTGAACACTTTATAGATGTACCCACTGGGACTAGGCTCAATAAGTTTGTATTTTGATTAGTTGTGGTTTTCTATAATGGTTTCTGTCTGTTGTAAGGAGAAATTTCCTTAATGAAGAGCAAGGACTACCCTTATCTGTGGGTGTAAGGACATATTTAGATTGTTGTTAGGGATTCTTCTGGCTTCATAAAGTGGTGGTTATAATTCTCCTCCAATATCCATGACTTTAATAGCAATAGCACTCAATAATTATAGATAAATGCATCCATCCCCAAACTCTGTTCTCTAAGAAAGCCACACTAAGAACCTGCCACACTAAGAGGGAATGAATGAGTACAGTTAGAACCAAGGTTTTGATTTCTAAAGACCTCTCTCTAAAGGAGCCAACAATGAAGGGGTCCCCACTAGCACAACCTGGGATACTTGGGACATTAAAAATGGGAGGGCAAAGTATTGCCCTTATGGATGGTTGGTTATAAACCCATAGTTGAAATTTTTTGTTTCAGGAGAAAGCCATCCATTAAGCAAAAATGGGGTGATAGAATTAGAAAGCCTCCATTTTTGAGCCATAATTATCATAAAAATAATTAGTTCTAGTAAGTCACATCAGTGAATTTAAAATAAGTGAGTATAAGTTTAAGTAAAAGAATAATTACACTGTCTGAAAATACCCTGTAGTAAGATAAGCATTAATTATAAATGGTGTTATAATAACTTTGATGTGTGTGAAAACATAGCAAAAGCTAACTGAACAAAGCTAGCTATGCATCTGAAAGACACTATGTCCTTCATTACTTCAGCTGATTCTATCAATTCTTTCCAGCAGGGCTTCTATACTTTTCTTATCCAAAGTATAAACTGAACCAGCTCTTGACCAACCAGCATGCAAACCTAAATTGTCAGTTGTTCTATGAAATAATTAACTTGTACTTTCCAAAGATGTGTGATGAGAGAAGAACACTGAGAAACTGTCAGAGGAAAAAGGCATGTATGTGACATGACATGAATGTGCGATCTTAGACTTCTATAGACATAATTAGGACAAGAATGGATGTGTGACATCTAAACATTTAATATTACATCAATGTTATTTTTCTAACAAACAATGGATAGGATATCAAGGGTACAGAGTATAGGACTCCCTTTCATATACTCACAAGTGTCTCTATTACTGTGATTTAATATTGTGGCCAAAAGCAACTTGGGAGAAAAGGGTTACGGCTCTAGAGGGGTAAGACTTCATTACCATCATAACAGAGAAACATGGCAACAGCTACCAGGTATGGTAGCTGGAGCAGCTGAGCTCACATCTCAATCTAAAAACCAGAACACAGAAAGATAACTTGAAACGGCATCAGTCCTTGTGCTTCAAGCCCATCCCTACTAACACACTGGCAAGAGCATTCCCCCTAAGCCTCCCCAAAGAGCCACCAACTGGGATCAAGTCTCCAAATGCCTTGACTATGGGAGACATCTCATTCAATCCACCACAGAAAGAAAGAGATATAGCTAAAAACAAGCAAGCAAAAGTATAAGTAAATGACCTATATTTGATACCCCAAACTGTGGGAAGAACTGAGATGCACAACTGAGAATGGGTGAGAATTTGAAGAGCCCCCTCACACACATACAGTCATGGCAGAACACAACATTTTCAGCATCTAAGAAACGTTTGGATTTCAGTAAAGAAGAATGTGGAAACATGTTAGATTTGAACATAAGAACTATGTCAGTATGTCTGGGATGGCCAGTGGACAGACTGAAATCAGAGTTTTATACAGTGATGATATTAGGATTTTTTTTTTTTATCAGTACCTTCGGATGTGTGCTTAATAATATTCTTGAAATACCCTAAGCACTTCTTTACATGAAATTTAAACTGTAATCATCATCTGTTACACTTCTTTACACTGTTACCTCTGAGTGTTAGGTCAAGCCTATTATGCATTATAAAAGGAATATTTACTTATTTGGTCTTAAATCCACTGTGGTAATGTTTATGTCATCTCAATGAGTGATTTACTGTCTTCTTGCTCTTCACATTTTACATCAATGAGACTAAAGCCAACAATTTTCTGAAAGAATTTTGCCTTTTGCTCATTTATTCACTGAAATAATGAACATTTGTTGCCTCCATGTAGCGCTGTCTAACTCAGTACATTTGGCATTTTTCTTCCAGTATTTTTCAGATTATTTTGATATTTTTGTTACAGATCCCCAGAGACAGGAGTTCTTGGGAAGCCTAGCAAATCAAGGCTCTGTTGCTGCCAGAGAATATACAAAATTCTGGAATATGAATTATGTCTGGCATTGGCCTATAAAAGTCAGTCACCCATTCACGCCAAAACAGCCATTTGCTGTTATGTTTCAACAATAAACATTTTTTAACTTGATATATTGCAAGATTTCAGGAGTCTGTTATATAAGACAAGTTTTCAAAAAAATGTATTGAAATATTACAGATAACCAAATTCTTCTTATCATTTATAGGATTTGGAACAATCCAAGTATTTGTACTTCTATTTCTATTTCCCTTGTTTTTGTGACTAAGTATCTGACAAAAGAAACTTAAGTGTTTCTTAGGGTTCATGGTTTGAGTGTGCAGTCCATCATTGTGAAGGCATGGCTGCCAGAGTGTGAGGCAGTTGGTCACACAGCATTCACAGTGAGGAGGCAGAGAGAGAGAGAGTGTTGGTGCCACCAGTCTTTCCTACTCAGCCATCTGTTCTGGAAGCACCCTCACAAACACACCCAGAGATACAACCCAGGTGACGCCAAATCTGGTGAGTTGAGAGGGGAGATGAACCATCACGTTTGCCTTCATCTACCAGTTAAAATGACTTATTTTCTCATTTCCCTATCACATATTAAGTATATGGTAGGATTGAACAAAGTGCCCATACATTTTAGCAAAATTTTGCTCTAGCAAATCAATCAGGCCAAGTATCTAGAAAACTCACCATTTTTTTTTTGTTTGTTTGAAACACTGGCTGAAGAACGCAGAACAAAGAATTGCACAGACAATAAAAATGGCTTTTTCAGGTCTATGAGATGGCACTGAGAAGAAAGCTGACTGCTGCCAAAGTCGATGGCTTGGCTCTGCTCCCAGAACCCACATACTGAATAGAGTAAACCAATTTTTCCAAGTCCTCTGCCAACGACCTCCACATATATGCCATGCCATGTGTATCCCACACACACACACACACACACACACACACACACACACACACACACACACACACACACACACACACACACACGCACGCACACACGATTAATAAAATGTAATTTTAAATGGCCCTATGCAAAACTTGTATTTGTACTTTGATTAGTCTATGAAACATGACTAATGGGCTGGAATGAGACACTTTCTCCTGTCAGTGAAGTTTCAGATGAACTCTTAAAAGATCAATTGTATTCTGTGAGGCTTTATATGCTATTTTTTTCTATTTCTTTACCAATTACTTGCTCCATTTCACGGAGATGTTTGTTTATATGTAGTTCAAATTTCATACTCACAAATAAGAATTTTCAGGACAATGCTAGATAAAAATCACAAAAATGTCATATATACACAAGTAAAATAGTAAAAAAATAGAAATGATAAAAAAAACTTTCCAGATCAAAACTTTTAATAAGGCATGAGGTTAAGAAAATGAGGTTTTCAAAAATTGGTAAGTCAAAGAAGCACATGTTTAGGTTTGGGACAAAAATAGTTCTCAATTGTATCTTTTATTCACTTTAGTTTCTGTTAATTTGGGGCATGAGCAATTACACATTGCCTCAACTGGGAGCAAACCTCAGAAGCCATAGTGTACAGAGAGCCAGCATGCACAGGATTGATTGTGAAAGCAGGCTGTGTCAGAAGGTGGCGTTTGCTCCAGAGATGGCCCTTGTAGAGCAGTTCACCTGCATTCTTGTTGCACACCTCCATTTTATCTCTCGCTTTTTTCCTTCAGTATTGTGAGTTACTGATAATTCAAAGTGGTTCCTTAAAAATGAAATGCCAGAGTACTATATGACTGCCACATCTGAGTCCTATGTTGACCATCTGAACATCTTCACTGCTTCTGTGTTCCCTCCTCCATGGTTAGTAATGGCTGTGCATATCTACCTTATAGGAACAATGGCCGTGCTGTTGCCCCATGTGCTCAGCTACATGTGCAACTGTCTAAAGAATCTTTCAGAGGCCTTGTGCATAGAGCTAGTCATTATCATTTCAGTTGGATTGCATTGTAAAGCCAGTGAATATTTTTTCCCAAATGGCAGTTGAAGGTATGACGACACACACAATTTTAGGTGCTATCTTTGAAGTCCATAGGGATGGAGATTTATAAAGGTGTCACTCACTGTTCTAGCATATGTGCAAAGTCAAGTGCACAAGGAATATTCACGATGCTGTGAGTTTCATTTTGGTTATGTCACTGACTTCATTTGCAAGATTAAAATCAATGCCTACGTGGATAGCGTCCGTAGGTTTGGAATGAAGGTCCAAAATCATTCGCAGAGGGTGGTTTTTCTTGTTGGTCACTGCCTTCTCTGAGCCCTCTAGCCTCCTTTTTGTCTTTTTGAGTTATAGTGGAATTTGATGTGACTAAATTTAACGATTTGGAAAATAAAGCATTTAATTATATATATAAAAAAGGCAGTTTTGTGATCCAGTGCTGTGATCAGTATCACCATGTATACATAACTCAGGGTTTAGTTCTCTTCCTCCTATTTATATAAGAAATTCAATCTTGGTCTCCCCCTCATCTGTCTGTCTCTGTCTTTCACACACATGCTTATTCATGCATCTACACATATAACAGCATCTTAGAAGGGAAGATGGTGAATCATTAAAGGACTCTCCTGGGTTTTCTGTTTGGTTTTCATGTATGAGTGAGGATGCTATGTTATTGAAATATGGGTATTTATAGAAAGTCTTCTAGATCTTGTACCTGAGAGAAAACTACCTCCTCTCTGCCCCCGTGTGCTTTCATTGTGCCACATTGAAGCAGCATAATTGAATGCATGTCAGTTAGCCCTTTTCAAAACTTGGAATAATTGCCTCAGTTAGCTGAGTCTCAGGAGAATGACTTAAAAGCATGCAAATAACCTCAAAATATGCATATTCAAAATTAAAAGGATTTTTCATTAATGTTCACAAGTAGGTAGCCAGAAAGGTCCCTATGTAAGATAAAACTAACAGCAATGGCAGACTCCATGTTTTCACCTCTAAGAAGACTGCAGATCTGATCATGAAGGTCATTAGCATATCTGTTGTGGGTTGGAATGAGTCATATGATTGAAGATAGTTTGTTTTCTACTTTCACAAGAACTTTCCAGCATCTCTTTGTCACCAGGAAGTAGTTCTGGAAAACCCCTCTGTCTGGTCCTTTCTGGCTGTTCACAAAGGAAGAGTGCTTCTGTGCTTATGAGGCACAGTAATCTGCTCTCTTGGAATGTCACTGCCCAGTTGGCTACTGCTGCTATCAATGGAGGATGTCAGTGAGCAGATAGGAATATTTAATTAATATAGGTGATCACTTCTGAGATATACTAGGGAAATGAGCTGTCATCCACAGGTTCTATAGTCTAACAGAAGAAGTAATTTAATTCCAAACTTAAAATGGAAATTTTGATCGATAACTTTGGTTATGTGTACCATGGTGCTCCTCTGGTCTAAAGGTAGGTGCATAGGCCAGGAATGAGGAAGCCATGAGTGTCAGAACGTCTGCAGTCTGCATATAAGTTCTAAGTGGGCCCTCTGGGTTGCTGATATGGATAAAACCCAAACCTAGAACTGAGTGTTTTGGGACACAGAAAGTGATTCTTAGTAAAGTAAATCTGTGTAGCTCATTGAATCTTCTTAACCACTTGCTTCTGACACAGACCCATATTAGCTGGGTTTTTGGAATGATGTAATGTTGTCATGTTTGTTTATCATTTGCAAGCATCAAATTAAGATATAGTGTACTGTCCTTCATATGCCATATCATTCTCATGTTTGTTTTTCTGAAAGCATTAAATTAAGATACAGTATATTTTCCTTCATGTACCATGTCATCCTGAAGTCTCTCCTAGGGCTATCACCCAAGTAAGCCAATCAGTTACAGAAACTAAATCTTCCACATAATGATATTGTAGCTGACCTTCAAAGGGGTTTCTTTCCAAAGCTAACTTGTGTTTAGAGCCTTGGAAAAGCATGGCCCTTTGATAGGGGCTAGGAAAATAAAGGTGCGAGTGATAGAATACCTGATCTCATGTTAAGATGAGAGACAGATGAACGCAGAGCAGTGACCTGGAAAGGGGTGACATTCTTCCAAGGCAAAAGTAGGAACACCCAGTGAGTAAAAGCTGTGGAAAACAGAGCTTTGGGGAAGGTGGGATACCAGCCGTCTTGGAGGATTGGTAAAGTTCTTAGACACATAGAGCTTCTAAGGAGGAGGAGGTGGGAAAGAACGAACAGTGTGAGCGATGTGTTTCTCAGCAGAGATTTTTACAGCTGCCTGTGGAAGGATGATATGCTGAATAACTGAAATTAAATCGACTAATCTCATAAAAACATATCATATCGAGAACTGAAAGGTTGACCCGGGAGAGAAGGGATCACACACCTCCCACACACAAAGAAACATACACACTTACTTTGTACCTTTTCTGTGAAACAGTGAATAACTGCACACAACCCAGACATATGAAACTACGCCAGAGAGACTGTTGATACATAGAAGAAAAATGTGTTTTTAGATATATAAATATGTAAATTTTGTAAGTGTTCAAGATATCTATTTCCCCAGAAATAACACACATCTTGAAGGATGAATCTATGCAAATGGATTATATCCAAGGTCCCATGGTTGGATCCCCCACACTTTACACAGGAAAAGGAAACTTCAGAGGGCCAACTACCATTTTATATTTTATAGCTACATTGAAGCTGCTCCAAACCCTCCTTTCAGATCATTTCTTTACAGACATATTAAGGTGTCCATCTTGAGCTCTGTAGTCAGGTCTTGATTAATAGAAGCTGAGTGACTGTGTAGCTCCAAGCACAGCGAAGATACATAGTGTCTTTTTACCTGAAAATTTCCTGGGCTCTCAACCCCCATTTCTGGACCCTGAGTCTTTTTGTTTTGATTATTTTATGGACAAAGCATTTGTAACATTGGTTTCCTTTGGAAACTCATGGGGAGAATCCGTGTCATGCCTCCCCAGCTCCCCATAGTCTTCGGCTTGTGTCAACCTTCCATGTTTACATCCATCTTCATAGGACATTCTTCCCTCTGTGGCCAATCTGTAAAGAGAATCTTATTTAGGGCCCACCTTAAATTCAGAGTTATCTACTTCCAAAACTTTAACTTAAGTATAACTACAAAGTCCATGTTTGCATAAAAACAGAAGTGTCAGCAATTATGACTTGGCGTTTGTGTCTGAAGAAGGAGGACACCCTTCAATCACTCTTAAAGTTTAGAGGATGGATAACTGAAAATCAAGACATTGACTCCTTGTTAAAATTCCTGTCTGGTTCAGTAAAGGAGGAGGAATGACTGGGATGTGTGATGTATTTGTTTCTGAACCCAACCTGACATACATGCAATTGCGCTCTCTCTCTCTCTCTCTCTCTCTCTCTCTCTCTCTCTCTCTCTCTCTCTCTCTCTCTCTCTCCCTCTCCCCCCCATCCCTGCATTTGAAAAACCTTTAAAGTTTGACAGATTTTGTATAAGTGAAAACAGCTATAGGTTCTGTGATTAGAGGATTGCTAGCAATTTTAAGTCATATTATAGATTAACATTTTAATTCTTAGTTTGGAGTGAATATTCTGGTTTTGCTGGTTGAGAGCTGTTGTTTTTCAATTGGTAAGTTTTTCTAAAAGAAAAGAACTATTTAAATGAAAAAAAGAGAATCCAGTCAGTTTTGCATATATTTGTATACACATGGTATATGTATGTATGTACATGTACATGACTGTTTCTGTGTGTACATGCATTTACACATATGTGTATGTTTGGACATGTGTTCATGTACCTACATGTTTATTTGTATGGATGTGTGTGTTTGTCTTATAGTCACTTGAAGGAAACATATTGAATAAAGACTGAAGAAGGTCAAAATGATTCCATTATTCTTGTTCTTTTAATGATGATTCCCCACCATGAGATGGGTCACTGGATTGGCCATCTACACAAGAAACAAACTGCACAACAGCACATGAGTATGTCGCTTTGTTACAAGAAATCCTAGGAAAACTTTTCTAAGTAAAAATATGTTTTAAATGGCCCTCAGATTTGAACAATAGTAAAGTTATTTACACATGTAACATTTCTTACTCTCTTTTCATGAGTTTGACTATCATCACCTGAGTGGTACTGTGCACTGTGCAGATCCAGCTAAGTGGCATGTTTAGCTGCATCACTACTTCCATCCTTCTCTTTATTTCTTCTACTGTAGCTGAGTCGAGGTTATCATTAAATCCCATAAAGAAATCAAAGCACAGGAACTTAAGAACACTTTTTGATTATTTTCCCATTCCATAAATATTCATTAGTTCAGACACTATTCTATCAGACACACAGCAGTGAACAAGGTTGAGCTAGCAACAAACTGGGCCAGAATTCAAGCTCTGTCTTCAAGATTGTACTCTGTGTTCCTTCCAATACACAGTCTGCTGACTCTTACCCTGTTTGTCAGACTGTTGGCTCCTTGTAAATGAGTCATTTGAAGGGAGCTTGTATTTTGTGGCACAGTGGAAAAGCACACCCCTAGTCTCAGCCAGGAGATTGTTTTATTTTTCTTTCTTGTTTTGTTTTGTTTTTTTCTCTTTTTCCTTTTTTCTTCTTGTTTTTTTATTTTCTAGGTTCTGGTGATTGAACTCAGGGACTCACTCATGCTCAGCGCAGCACTCTGTCCCAGGCTGCTTTTCTCAACCCTGGGAGCCTGGATTTCAACACTTGTGACTTGACCCTAATACAATCCACCTAAAGGAGAGGTCCTCCACGTATTGGAAAAAATGAATAAACATTTACATGTCATTGATTGAACTATTTTAATATGATAAATACTATTCTTCTTAGTTTAAAGGGAACAAACTAGGTTTAGAAACAGTGAATTGGCTCCTGTCCACATTCTCAGAGACACTGTCCCTTGTTTTGTCTAAGATTGGCCTCTTGTTTAAGACAGTTTGTCCACTTGTCCTGTTGCCACAGCTCTCCTGCCCCAGGATCCTTCCTTTGTCATTACCCTAATTCCTCAGTAGCTGCTTGCCCTACTGTATTTAGAAGCTTCTTTTTGACATTTCAATTTGCACAAGCATCTGCCATTTAACAAGCATCACCCTCTACCCATCTGGTCCCCTGAACTGATGCTGTACCCCTCTTCCTCTGAAACAACACAATTTGGAAGCATCCTATGCATGCTAGCATATCTTTCTCCTTACTTGTTAATTCCTACCACTTTCATCTTCTTTATCTCTTTCCACTCTCTGTGTTCAAAAGACTCTGCCAACCTAATGCTGGAAATGACAATATTCTGATCCACATCGAATGTTTCCATATTCCCACCCATTTCTAATATTTGTTTTTATTGCTTGTTCAAGTATTGAGCCAATTTATTTGTTTTCATTGCTTCTTTCTTGTAGTCATGTCCATTTGGTGAAAATAAGATTTTTCCTGTCTCTGAGCAGCAATGGGCAGGGTGCAGAAATGATTCCATCATCTCCAGTACAGGTCAATAGTACACTGATGCTGAGAACATCAGCAGCTGAACGATGAGGGACATCATATGACAGTACAGCTCTCATTTTCCCAGCAAAACCAAGCTTGCCTCCTCTGCACATAGCACCTCCCAGCAGTCCAAATCAGTTACGAAGTGAGGATTGCTGTGTTTGCCTCTGCAGCTCTTGGGGACAGACCATTGTGTTGTTGCAATCCTGTGTGCTGTGAACAGTTAGAAGCAAGTTTGTCTTCTAAAATAAGATGTCGTGCCTCCTGTTTTGCCTTTTCTATAATTCCCGAAACTTGTACCTTCAAAATGTCCCTGTTTAGCTAAATTATAAATCTCTTTCATATCTACTATGTAGCAAAGTAGCATCATAATCAAGACTGTCTTGAAGTTTGGAAGCCTCATGAGCTTGGGGAATTGTTCCATCCATTTTATAGACTCATCAAATTTTACAGGAGCATGTGCTGTTTTGAGGCTCAGCAATGCATTTGATTTGCTCTCTCTGGATTATGCATGTGTTTATGCATTTCTGCTTTGCTGAATGCCTGTGCTTTTTTGCTCTGTGCTTTCTGTAACGGATATAATGAACAGTTTCCAAACTACTTGGGAGGCTGGAGGGATGGCTTAGCATTAAGGAGCACATACTGCTCTTTCAAGAGGACTTGATCCAGTCCCCAACACCCACATAGGGTAGTTTACATGCACCTGTGACTCCAGCCCCAGATCTGATGACCTTATCTTGCCTCTGTCAGCACCTGCTGTCATGTGTCAGGTGCCCTCCCTCCACAACACACCTCTACACATAATTAAAAAGGAGTATTCAGAAAATTATTTGCAATGACTGGGTTTTCATCCCAGGAATCATCCTCCTATTGCTAAACATTTTCACCTAGAGTCCTGCTGGTGTTTCTATTATTTCACTATTCAGTCATCTACCTGGATCTGTAACTCTCCCAGGGACCTGTGTATTCATTTCAACCGAAGTGATTACTGTGATGTTAGCAGCTTTCACTTGGAGCAAGTCCCAGGGCAGTATTACCTTTGAAAATCCATTTTATTGCCCATCTTCATCTTACATGTCCTTAATGAAGGTGTCAACTAGAAAGGTCTCTAAAAGCCATGCCTGCTGCACCCAACTAATCATTTGAATAGAACCTGATACATTGCCTTTGATAATCACCTTTGTCAACTCATTCTGAGTTCATGTTGGAAGCCTATAGTTAATCTGGTTAAAATTGATTTTTTTTCTCATTTTAGAGTAGTGCCATGATCTCTGCCACACTACTGACACCTGGGATCCAACTTCTCTCTGCCCCTGTTGGTGTGATTGCTTCCAGCACCCAGGTTCAACTATTATGATCACTACTGACAACAGATTCCATGATTATCCAGGGCTGCTTTTTTTCACTGGATCACCCTCTGCTGGCTTTTGCTTTTCTTGGCTGTCATCTACAGAGAATTTCACTGCTCATTAGTACCTTTAAGACCTGAAGAAATAACAAGGGAGAAGTCAACTTCTGTTCATTTTGTCTGACTGGCAACTATTTTCTGTGTAATATACACTACTCAAAGACAGAGGATTGAGAGTGGTGAACTAGTGGGTCATGGTTTATTCATCACCATAAACTGGTCTCCGCTGACAGAGACCCTCGGGATACATTTGTTAGACTTGTGAGACATTTGTCATGTTCATCTGCCTCTGTCCATCTCAACAGAGATAGTTACTACTGGAGAATCAGGAGGCGTAATTATTTATTCCACAGATTCTCCCATATACTAAAGAACACTGAACACCTCCAAACTCCCAGAACTATATCCCAGTGTCCCTGAGACAGCTCAAAGCTTCCTCTATCTTCCTCTGAGTCTTACAGTGTCAGTCTGTGGCCATCTCATTTATATTGATGAACAAATTGAATTATAGAGGTTTGCTGCATTGAATAAAGATATGTGGCCAGGAAGTGACAAAATCCACAGCAGAACCAATCTAATGCCCGACCAGCGTAGTTGGTTTCCTTTGTATCTTTTTTTTTTTTTTTTTTTTTTTTTTTTTTGAGACAGAGTTTCTCTGTGTAGCTTTGGAGCCTATCCTGACACTCGCTCTGGAAACCAGCCTGGCCTCGAACTCACAGAGATCCGCCTGCCTCTGCCTTCCGAGTGCTGGGATTAAAGGCATGTGCCACCAACACCCAGCTTCCTTTGTATCTTAAGGTAGAATTGGTCCCAGAACTAGTCTGAAATGCAATTACCTTTTCCTCTCTGCCTCCTGTCCTGTCTAAAGGACATTTTATACTTTCTCTTGACTCTGCCATTCAGCCTTCCCTTATCTCCACCCCATGCTTCCTGCACTAAGGAGCTGGGAGAAGGAGAAGTCTCCTTCACACCCACTGCCCCTGCCTTTGTACCCTGGAGTCACACTCAATCCCAGCTCCCCCAGGAACAAAGACCATTCAACTTGAATTCCCCTCTTTACCTCCTTTAGTTCCTCCCTCCCATGTGAGTATTGTCATTATCTTAGAGCCATACTGAATTACCATCATAGCCAAAGAAAGGCTCCCACCCCTTCCTCCATCACAGTGTTTCTGCCTCCAAAGACCTCATTCCTGAGAGCTGGTGCTGCTCTCCATGTAAGTCTTATATCTCACAAGATTCTTAACCCCTTCACACTAGGAGCTTCTTCACCACCACCCTGCAAAGACACTCTCAGTGTTAGCAACAGCTTCCCTTTGGCTTCTGTGTGCAGCCCCATCCTTACCTCCTCCTGAATGCTAATGATGTCTGCACCCTCCTCTTTGAAATGTCCTCATTGGGTGTCTTGGTCATTTTAACCTCATCACTTACTTTTCCTTCAACTCTATTTTGTCCTCTGTAAAACTAGAGGCTCTGGACTTCTTAAGGCCTACCTACAGATTTATTATTTTGACAAAGCACAAATTGGGTGACCCTGTTTTCTTTCTCTCTCTCTTTCTTTCTTTCTTTCTGTCTTTCTTTTTTTTTTTTTTTAGTTTTTCAAGACAGGATTTCTCTGTGTAGCTTTAGAGCCTATCCTGGCACTCGCTCTGGATACCAAGCTGGCCTCAAACTCACAGAGATCCGCCTGCCTCTGCCTCCCGAGTGCTGGGATTAAAGGCATGCACCACCAACGCCTGGCCTGTGACCCTGTTTTCTTAAAACCCACATAACTTCACAGACGAGTTAGAAGGAAGGAAAGACTACCTTTCTAACTGCAAACCTTACATAATCCATCCAGTCCCTTGTGTACTATCCCCTCTGCCCATGCTCTTGTCTCCTTGACCCTCCTTGTTTGCTCCTGCTATAGCTCCTTCCTCCTGTGATGTTCTTGGCCTGACTTCTTCTGGATTTGTCCCTCTCCTCTCTGAGGTTTTCCTCAGTTATCTGTTCCTCAGGGAGCTGATCTCCAACTCAGGTGTAAACTTGTATTCTCTCTTCCATTGTCTTCTAGTCCACTGCAGTCCTTTGCTTTTATCTAATGTGCGCAGATTTACCTGGTACCTGCTTTGAATTTAAGCACTGTCACTGAGAGATTACATAACAAAATGAGCAACAGGCTCTGTATACCCTAGTTCTTGAATATTGTCACCTAGTTCAGTGACCTGTGACCATGGACAAGCCACTTCATTGTTGCATTCTTCAGGGTCCCAATCTTAAAATAAGGATGATACTTATCACTTAGATTGCTATGATTTATTTTTTTTTAAGATACCATGTTTAATCCATGATTCACTTGGTAAGTGCTGAGGAAATAGCAGATGCTAAAGCTGATTTCTGTCTTTATCTGAAGCTTCAAGAGAAGATTACAGCTGTTCTCCCGAGCACTGCCATTTTGTAGTCCAAATGGCATTGCTGTTGCTTTCAGTACCTAGCTGTGAGGTCCATCAGGTGAGTGATGGAGAGGACCTCTCACACTGTATGCCCAGCCTGCAAATGGTGAATTCAGTCTGTCCATCATGAGAAGTGACTTAGAACACTTGTGAGGTACAGTACCCGCTGTGTCCACACACTTTCCATAACCTTCCAATCAGTTAAAGCTATGCTCAAACCTTCCCCATGTGGGCACCATGGAGACAACAAGGGGCCACCGAGTGTCTGCAGTGATCTAGGAAACTGCATAGCAATAAGTTCAGAGCTGAAAATGTAAATGAAAGGCAGGCTTGGTGTTGTGACCTTAATACTCAGCTTCATCTGTTTGCTTCTTGAATCTTTTAAATATTGGGGAATTTAAAGTTGAAATGTTTTCTATTTGGGGATGAATTTTAGTTGCTACCTATTTAAATTGAATTACCTTTTAATTGAACACAGTCAGTTAGGATGCGCCAGAGCATCAGAAAAAAAAAAAAAAAAAAAAAAAAAAAAAAAAAAAACCTGCTGAAGTGGAACCAGATATTCAGAGAATGAGCCCATGAGAGGAATCCCCACAGGTGCTCCTTAGTGAGGTTTTCGATGCAGCCAGGGGATGGTCCTCTCCAAATGCATACAGGGTTTCATTTGCATTTTGAAGGACAAGTAACAATGGTGACTTCTCCTTGCCTGTTAGAGCCATAGCAGATCTTCCTCAGATATACACTGTAATCAGTGGCCAACCGTGAAAGAATACACTGCAGTTATTCTGATCTGTTACATTGGCCCATTCTCTACAGTGTCTTCACCAAAGGACACCGGTCCGCAATCAATTGTGAGAACTTGCTCTCAGATATTAGTTCATCCCTATTGTCGGTGGTCTAATCCTCAGAATTTTATATAAATTGGAAACTTGCTAGAAAGCAAGCCGTTTTTGTTTCTTGTGCTGATGAGAACATTTCCATAGTGGTGCTGTGGGAGTTGTCATGTGGCGAGACTTTGACAGCACTAGCCTTGCCATATGGGGACATAAACTCCTATGGCTATGGAATACCAATGGGATCATTTCCTGTCAATTTCTGTCCTGAAGTCCAAGTGATGGCATTTGGCATTGTGTGAACAGAGACTATTTCATTTCTCTTTCACCTAACTGTCCATCTGTTGCTTGAACTTTATATGATTATTTCTGATAGGAGCCTGTACCACTGGCTCTCTCAAATTCTTATAAAAAAATGATCGCATGTCATCTAATTTTAAATTTAAATTAAACAGTGTCTTTCAAAGTAGATAGCAAACTGGGTAAATTTGTGGTATCCCATTGACGATCAATTTATTTGTGCACTGACCTTCAATGCTATGGAACTGATCTCTCTTTTATGCTTCTGGTCCAATAGGAGAGTATTACTCTGAAACTGCACTTTCTCCACATTGCTTAGCACACAGAAGGAAATAAGCTGACCTGCTTTCCCTCTGCTTCCATGGCAACAGGCTACTTGGGTCACAACAACTTTCCTTACTGACCAGAACCTATACTCTGCATAGCGGGCCACGAATCATAGTCCCACCGCACTCTGCAAAGCAGACACAGAACCATGCCCCACACACACACCTTGTACTCTGAATAGCAGACTGAATCATGGCCCTCCCTGCACTCTGCATAGCAGACACAGAACCATGCCCCTCCCTACTTTCTTCTTCCCTCAACCAGTCACCCAGCCAGTCTAATTCTGCATGCCCACTTCTGTCAGCAGGAGCATCTCTCTCTGTGCCAATCCTATGCATTTCTTTGTCTCCCACTGTGCTCATTCCCACCTGGTCTTTTTGTCCAACCCTCCACAACCTCCTGACACTTTAATGTAAGTATGCAGGTGTCATCACTATTTATGCTACTTCAGAAATGTCTGCTCTTTAAATAAATAATTTCCCTTCACACTCCAAATCTGGACTATTTTGAACAGTTCACTCCATCCATATCAAATGGTAGAGAAAAATGTTGTAATTTGATTGGTGTTTCTCTAGGTTGATCTAAGATTTCAAGTCATTTTAAATGCAGTGTCTGTTTGTAGTGTCTCATACCTCTGTTTTTCCATGTCCCTTTCTACTCATTCTAGGTCTGAGTTATGTTGATTACAGGTTTTTAAGATTTAGCTCTTGAATGAATTTGATTTAAACTACTCTAGAATACTTCCATTAAATTATCTTTATATTTCTTTAACAATGTTTTTCATAGAATTTTGAAATGATTAACTTTCTCTATCCCAGAAATAGTTGATAAATTATCTCAACCAGATTGTTTCTTCTGTCTAAATGAATTAGTCTATCTTCCTGTTAACCTTGGTGTGGGCACTGCTAGCACCAAACCTTTATCAACATCCATTACAGGTTCTTTCTTTTTGGAGGTACGCATCATGCCTGCAAGAATACTTTTTAGAGTCTACTTCTAATGCTTCTTCTAATTGTTGTGCATTGCCCAGGGCTGAGGAGTTGATGAGGCTGAAGGAATATCAGGAAAATGATTAATTGACCACTATAAACACATATTTTAGCAACATAAAGGAAGCACTTCTCTCCTCCACCACGTTAAAAGTTCTTGAAGGGTGTGCTTTGTGGATTAGTTGAATTTAATTTTCTTTGCAAATATCAGCAATGTTCTTAACATAGACATGTATTCCAGTTCTGTTAATATAACCCTATCTATGAGTGATTCAGTCACATTATTGTCAAGTTCTAACAAAGTGGCAATTTTCCATCCCAGCTAGTTAAAGGTCACAGTACCATGCCTGTACTGAAAATCAGTCTCTTGACTGAAGACATGCAACACCTAATGTTGTACCTGGCATATAGTCGATGATCTTTACGGTTCTGTGGAGCAGATCCTGCTGCGCTGTGCTGAGTCTGTTTCATTGAATCCCTGCTCATGCATCAGCATTGGAGTCTATATGTTTGTAGTATGTCACTTTGCTCTTTCTAATTCCTCTCCGGGGGCTTTGATGTTCTGTAAGTGCCGTGCTGGTATCTTCATTTTCTTGTTTCTCTTCATGGCGTGAGACAAGGGCCAAAACTCACACATTCTTAAATGTGAAACACTGATTTTTTTACTTGGAATGCTTATGTATTTCTAGATACAACAGGAGCTTGAAGAGGAAAACATGTGAATTAATATAGTATTGACTAGTTTCTCTGTGTTAAGGGGTTCTTGTTATAAAGATTTGGCACAGTAGAATTTCAAAATGATGGTCAAGTTATAAGGCAGGAATCTGATGGGCCAGTGATTACATCCCTGGAGTATATTTATGTTGGTAACTGCTAACCTTCTATTTGAATACAACAGCAATATATTGATTGGCAGTAGAAAATATATGCTCTGCCCACCCCAATAAAGCAGAGCCACATCACCTCCATGGACTCCAACATAGAAGGAAGTCATCTTCAAAATGTTGATAATGCTGTGCTTAAATAAACTCTGCTGGTTAGAAACTATGAACTGGAAACATGGCTCAGAGGTAACCAATGGTAGATCAGGTCCAGAGTTCAGATACCAACATCCACTTCAGGACACTCACAAATGACTGTAACTTCAGGACCAAAAGATCTGATGGCCCCTTCTGGCTTCTGTGGGCACTTAAACACACACACACACACACACACACACACACACACACACACACACACGAGGCGAGGGCAGGGATAATACAAAACCATTGCTCTTGCTAATATAAAATCCTTTTGTTTACATGTATATTTGTAGTCTGAAAGAATGGCTTTTTTTTTAGGAACTTATGCAAAATAAACAGCCCTTGGTTTGGACATGCCCTCCCTGTAATCTGACAGGAAATACTTGTTTTCCCTTTAATAGATGTTGGGAAACCAACTTGGATCTCCAGCCCTTCCCCTGGATGAGGTTCAGTCATCTGGAGTGAAGGAATGGACCCACATACACACACTGCCATGAGTCAGTGATGACTTACATAGTCACCCATTTGTGAACTCAGTCACAAGGCCAGGCTGGTTGCTAAGATGTTTTTAATGATGACATTGCCATTGAGCTCATGTCTTATACTTTTCTGGGACCTATGGCTTGCTCCCTCGTGGCAGTGGCTTATATACAACCTGATTCAATGCTGTTTTCGTCCTGGACCCTTGACTGGATGTTTGATGATATTGCCTGGTACTTCCTTATCCGAAGAGTCTTCTTGCACAGTTCCACTCACCAGTCTGGCACACAAGGGCAACTCTCCCTCAGGAAGGAAGTGTGTTTGTGTGCCGGTGGTGCCAATGACCAGCACATTTTTCTTTAGGTCGATGGAACACTGATGCCTCCTGAGCATATCAAGCCCTAGAAGGATATCCATCGGCTGCTCTTCCAGTATGGAGAAAGAGCACTGTAAGAAATCACCTTCAATCTGAATCTGAGCCAGATGAACTCGGCCCACAATCCTCTGTGTGCCCACTCCCTTAGCAACCCCGGCCCATCGCTGGTCCACCAGTCTCATGATGTTACATCTCTCAGCACATGCTTGGCTCATGATAGTCATCTGAGCACCCGAGTCAACGAAAGCCTTTAAAGGGTGCCCGTTCACTTTGCAGTTAATATAGAGCATAGCCACTTGTCCAAAACTCTCTGGAGCCTCTTCCATAGCTATGTTCATATTTTCTTCAATATTCTGTTGTCTGATTTCTTCTTCTATTCTAGCCTGAGCTTCCTGATCAAATGGGTCTGCAGAATAAAGACGAACCATCTCTTGCTCTCTCAATGCCCTTTCCCTCTGCTGTTCCATCAGGACCTGAGAAAATGTCTCGAGGCTTCCACTAAGCAGAGCTTCAGCCAAAGCGGGATTCCGTTCCTTCAACAGGGACAGATCATGAGGGTTGGAAAGCAGCATGCTGCGAATCAGAGCAGGGCTATTGAGATCCCGAGCATAGGCCATATTCTCTCCCGAGGCCAATCCGTGCGCTTGTGTTGATGGTATACGTTGCTGACGCTGATGATGATGGTGACGGGTACTTGATGTTCCAGGTATGGCTGACCCGGTGAAATCTGCTCGAGGCTGGTTTGGGGTCCTTCCTGGAGTCCGAAGTCCCACATTGTCCTTCTGAAGTAGTACAACCATATCACCATCTTTGAGGCCGTAGGTGCCCAGGGAACAATGGTCATCTGTGAGGAGTTGTTCCATGTAGACGAACTGAATCTCCTCAGCAGGTACACCAGACTCAAGCTCACAGAGGACTCTGAAGTTGCAGAGCTCAAAGTCAGGGCTGACCTGGAGGGAAAAGGTTGCCTCTGTGAGGTCCCTACGCACACAGTACACAGTTATCAGCATGGTACACACTCAGGAAAGCCACGTTGGCAGAAAACATCTGGTGGATCACTGGCTGACTGGTGCTGGTTTGGGTTGATGTCTGGCCTGCCCCTTACACCTTGTTATGAAACTCATTCAACTCTCAGAAAGGCAAAGGCAGTGACCAGAATGGAGGCTGCCTCCCAGCCCCAGTGCCAGCCGATGGCCCCATTGAGCCTCAAGGTAACAAGTCCATGTGGTATGTACTGCTTGGAACTTAGAACATCTGTTTCCATAGAAATTGTTACTCAAGGCCAGTGGTTTCCAAGGCTGGTCTTCAAATTCTACTTAATACTAGCCACGCAGAACATCTAAATTCTCTTAACCATGCCAATATTCAGCCTGTTAACTATAGGCCTGTATTTCACATACTTATTCTTATCTCTGAGACAGTGCGGTTGTGACTTGGACATGACAAGAACCATGATATATTCTTAGTAGGAGACATAGGTGCTTGCCATTGAAGGTAGATGAGTAGATCGTGACCTGAGGTGGATGTCTTCAGCACCTCTGACAGTATACAGAGGCTGTATCTGCTATAGAAGTGACAACCTGAATGCAGAAGGAGGAATATTTTTCTGGGTGAGAAAAGGTTAGTCATTTCAGACAAATTCAGAGACAAAGGAGAAAGGAAGAACAGGAATGTGTGGTTCCTCTGAGGAACCCAGTTTGACACTGATTCTATAGTAAAGTACATGGCAATCCAGAAGATAAATATGCCTCTCTCTGACCTTGAGACACAGCGGCCCCCACCACCCAAACAAGTACCAACCTCAAAGTAGAGACTCTGAAGTCAAGGATGATTGGGTAGAACTCTTGTGAACTCAATTTTCTTCCCTGAAACTGTTCTGTGCTGTAAAGAGTTCACAGGTCCCTGGACCCTCCCTCCCAGGTGTCTACTTATGAACCAAAGGTGGTCACAGTCTTGTGCCATGCACAACCTCACCCCTATTTAGGAATTTTCAGCTGTGTTCCACAATACAGAGGCTATTGCATCAGCTTAAAGAATTTTTTTTTATTTCTGTTTCTCTTGTGTTTCAGTTGAAAGACTATCACTTCTTGCTCTAATTATCTCAACATTGCCATATGCTTTTTTTTCTTATATTAGGAATGTTGATTGAATGCATAACGGGAAACATTAACTGGGTTATAGGGAAGCAGTCATAAATAATGTGAAATGCATGCTATGTTCTTATAGGAACTCACAGTCTAAGAGATGATACATGCATACACACATGAGGAAGAAACCACAGTAGAATTCCACACAGCCTGAAGGTAATCACTTATCAAGAGAACAGATGTGGAAGATGGTGAGGTGTGCTGAGGAGTAAAAGATACCTGAAAGAGACAGCTTTAGCAAGATGAGGGGCTGGTCATGTGGGTACCAGATGGCAGACAAACAAATCAGAAAGGGAGGAGAGTGCCCTGGTTAGCAAAGCTTTTTAATATGGAGAAAAATAACAAAAATTTCTGGAAAGAATATTAATTATGTAAAAAGCATTTTGGGGGATGAACATTTATACCTATCCAGTCATTCAATTTCTGTTTCATTGTTGTTGTATGCAAATGTGGGTTTATATATGTGTGCACAGAAACATGGTCGCCAGAGCTTGCAACTGGAGCTTTTACTTGGCCCCTCTCCTCCTTACATATTAAGGCAGAGTCTGTCACTAGGATTTAAGTTTGTCAAGTCAGTTAGTCTGATTGCCCTAGTAGAATCTCTTGGCTCCATCTCTAGGTGCAGGGATCAGTGGTGGCAACCCAAGTCTGTCTGACATTTCTTGGGTGTCCAGATCTGAACTCCTGGCTTCACTGCTGTGTTGCAGGTGATTTAACCACAGAGCTATTTCCCCAGGTCATTTGATTTCTTCATTTTCTCTATATTCTGATGTTTTCCCAAAGTCATTAATGGTTTCTCAATTTTGAGAACATCTGTGAAATTGGACATCTTGTGCAAGCTATTCTTCTCCAGAAAACACTGGGAAAGCTGGTTTGACAGGGATTCAATGATTCCCTACATACCATTGGATTTAGTTCTTAAAACTCTATTAAATTATGCTAATGCTACTTGTGTTGTTCAATTTGTGTGTGTGTGTGTGTATGCAGATTAAATTATTTTTGTAGGACAAAAGGTGTCTTTGTGTTATTGCTTTTTTTCTTTTCTTTTGGTTTTAGTAAAGCAAAAATAGAAGGTTTGCATTCAAAGAAACTAATATATTTTTAAGTGTTATCATTGCCTGGATACTGAGCAGAATTCAGTTTTATGGGAGATTTTTTGTTACTTTGATGTAATTATTTAGGTTTTGTGCCATTTTTCATTGACGTAGGTTCTACTGTTTTACCTTCGACCCACGAGGAAGCAAAGAGCCTCAAGGTCTAGCCAGTTAATTCTCATCACTTCTAACTCACAGCAAGGCAGGCTGGGCAGGAATCATCTGGCTCAACCAGCCACCCTACTTTTAAACCTTTTTCACAAAACAGCTGGAATCTCCAAAGCAAAACACGGTCTCCCCAGGCTATTTGGTATTCCTGGTTTGTATATTCCTTAATTCACTGAATTTACTCAGCAGTATTGGTGATTCAAATACCAGATGTATAATTTTCTTAACTCAAATTTTTAATTAAAAGCATCATCTGATTATGTGGTAAACATGGCAATTATAGACACTCCCAAACATCAAATGTGCCATAAATCCCCACTGCACAGGCGCTGAGGACTGATGAGGATTGGGAACTAATCAGGTGTACACACGTAGCTAACTGGAGGTTATTGCAACTTTTTCTCCAGAAATACTTTAAATATTCCCTGAAATTTATTTCCTGGCAAATGTAGTATAGGACATAATTGAATCTTTCTTTGATAAGTGAGACTCCTACAAAGTCTTTGGTTGTCACTCAGAACTTTAGTTCTCATTGTATAGTCCCAATACTTAGAGAATGGAGGGGAGAACCCTGATTTCATAGTCTGGTAATAAGCCATGGTAACAGATTCTATAAATCACTTCTTTTTAAAACGTTAATGCAGCGGGTCTCACCCTCCCTAATTACTACAATTCCTCATGTTGTGGTGACCTCCAACCATACAATAACTTTTGTTGCCACTTTGCAACTGTAATTTTGGTACTGTTATGATGCAAAGATCTGATAGCCAGGATATCTGATATGCAGTCCCCCTGAAAGGGTCATTCAACCCCCAAAGGGATCTGGACACCCAGATTCAGAATCGCTGCATTAATTCAGTAATAACAATGAAAACTCAGATAACTGATGGTCCCACAATCATTTGGTGTTTAAGGTATTATATGCTGCTTTACAAAGCAAAATAAATGTGGGATTTATTTTGTGAAAATAATAGAATGTCTGACTAAATGTTACATTTCACATAAATAAGAATAAAAGCCTATTGAGTACTTAGAGTCCTTCCTTTAAAATATGGCTGAGGGCTCAAGGTGTTGTTTAGTTTAGCAGCAGGTGAGTTGCCTATCTCCAGAAGGCCCAGAGTTTCTTCCCTAGTTATTCCAAAAGAAAGAGAGGGTGTTCAGTTTTAAGGCCCTGGGTCCTAGCAGTTGTCCATAATCATCCTTAAGTTGGAAGGCAGAAACAAGAGATTCCTGGAGGCTTATGGATATGTAGCCTGGTATTCATTCAAAGGCAAACAGACCCCCATCTCAAAGACAGTGTCAGGCAAGGATTGACACTAGAAGTGGTCTATGGATTACCACACACACACACACATTCATATTCACAAACACACACAGGTGTATCACATATGCTTGGATATCACACCCACATACATTTACAAACACACACACACACACACACACACACACACACACACACACACATATATATATATATATATATATATATATATATATATATATGCACATGGATATCACCACACACACACACACACACATACACACACCACACACACCAAAAACCAGTACCTAGCATTACCTTAAGTGTAATCAAGACATAATAAGAAGTTAAATCACCGCTCGAGAAGTTCCAATGTTCCACTGTTCCTTCAGTTGCTTTAGGTTAATACAAGAAGATATGTGAGAATGGCCCTGAACCAGTAGCATATACATAATGAAATGTCTATTTTCCAGATACACTAAGAAGAGAAAAGGGTTAGTCTTGCCTGTCATTGAAACTTAACCCCACAAGACTGATGAAATTCATAAGCAGATATGTAATTGAAGAAAAACATTAGAATTCCCATCAGACTTAAAGGCAGTCACCTCCGAGCTGCTGTTCACCCAGTGTAAGTTGGTTAGACTATGATAGAAAGTATGTGCTTGTGTATACATGCCGGGAAGGGCGGAGCCTGAAATGAACACAAGTGACAGGACATGTCTGCAAATACATAGAAATAGCAATTGAAAGATTTCGTTACTCTCCTGCAAGGAATATTTCCATGGTCACCTTGATTGCTGTATTTGATAAACCATTTTCAATCCCTCCACATCTCTCTCTCTTCCCTCTGTCTCTGTCTCTGTCTCTGTCTCTCTCTCTCTCTCTCTCTCTCTCTCTCTCTCTCTGTGTGTGTGTGTGTGTGTGTGTGTGTGTGTGTGTTAATAACGTTTGTGTTTCCTCTGCCCCATGGTTTCTTGTAATGTCTTAAATGTAGTATAGAAGTTCTCTGGTCTGTGGATCTCTTGTCGTGTTATTAAGACAGGACATTATTTATAATTTCTGAAATAAACATTTACAGTTTACATAAATTTAGTGCAAGTTTGAAACACAATAAGAAGGATATTTGATTGGTGGATTGGTATTTCTCTTTGACAATCCCAGTGTCCCTGAGGAGAATGTTCTCGTGGTCCTAGTAACCATGTATAGAAATTACCTGATACAAAAACAGTAGGGCTAGTAAGGAGGCCTCAAGTACACTGAGTGCTTCTTCAATTAAGAAATGTATCCAGTCTGTTTTGGGTTTAGTTTATCTCACTGTCCTATAATCTCCTTGTTTGCAAACCATAGTTGCTGAAGTTTAAGAATTCCTATGGTGCCTGATCAGAAGATCTGACATGCATAAACCCACACTTGTGTTTCTAACATTAATGAAGTGCCTGCGTGCTCCCAACACTGCATTTATGTGCCTACTTGCTCTCATGAGAAGGAAAACACTAATAATCCCTTGAGGCATTAATAATCAGTCAATAAAATAAAGCCTTCCAGGTACTGTTCGGGTGCCTGCCTCTATAAACATTTACTTCTGAGCACGTGCATTCATCCCCAGGGGCAACAGCTTCCAGAAGCTTAGAGAAGGTGTCAGAGGACAAAGAGGTCTGAAAGTCAGAGCACTTCTTGCATCTTCATTAACCTTTTGCTTTTGAAAATTTAGCTTTGTTACACTGAAACTATTTCCGGGTTATTTCCGCCATTTAATTCTGCTGTGTCAGATTCCTTGCCTTGCTCAACCCTGACTTCTGCAAAATTCTTGACATGTCTTTTGTTCATGATACATGTGAAAAAGATAGGCCTAAATAACAAAACAGACCTACACAAAGGAGAACAGTACACGACAAAAATATTAGTAAAACCTTTCACCTACCTCCATGTCCATTTCCCACTGATGTCAGAACCATGAGAAGATATGAAGCTTTTTTTCTTTGTTGGCAATTATAATTATTTATTGTGTGGGGCTTCCTCTTACTATTTCCCCACTTAACTCTTCTAGCAAATAAGTGGACAGCAACACCATTCATTGAAAGCCTCCTGACTTAGTTATATAAAGTGGCCAGAAGTGTATGGACAGAATAAGTGATGGAGGTTTCAAATTTGGAAAATTTTCTGTTTCCTACCACTTAGAGATGGTCTTAGACATACATTATTATTTCTCATGGTGAGTATTTGATAACTACTTTCCATGAGCATAAAGTGAGCCGGGGATGTGAGGGCAGCTGGAAGAATGGGGCCAATGCCCTCCTCTGAACAAGTTGTCTATTAATGGAGATAAAATCCATGCAGGCTGAGTTGTGTTATGGAATAGAAACTAATGATAGACATGTAAGATGTGCTAGCTACTTGAAGGAGGTAAATGTGTTTGTTTGTTGGGGTGAGGGAAATTATCAGAACTGTCCAGAAACCTCCCTAGAACTGTCACTGAAAGGCTCAGACACACCTGCATTTCCATTGCACCCAGTTGGGTTCACTTTAGTGAGAATTCAAGCCTAGATGTATCACACACATTTCTTGACCTTTTGTTTTGGTTTGCTCCATGTAAATTCTGGTTCTGCCCATGTTTTCCTGTGCTTGATATAATCACCTCCATGCACTAGGGTGGCAGGATTGGCATATGGGAAGGACAGTCTCTCTGTCTTTCTCAAAAAGCAGCCCATCACCCCACACTAATATCACTGGCACGAGCACAATGAATGCCAGTACTTCTGTCTGGTGGCTAAAGTTGTCATCTCATAAACAAAGGCTGAGTCTAACCCTGAATGGGTCATTGTCCCAGCTCATCTGATGAACATCACTGAAGATTCCTTCAGTCTTTGCCTTTGTGTTGCCATCCATCCTTACATTTGGACTTCTCTAGCCAGCAGAGGTATTTTATTAGAAAATAGGTAGAGGCTTCATTGGGGACTTTTTCCCAGCAAAGTCATTACAGATACTTTACACATTAATATATACAATCGCTGAAGGTCATTCTTAAATTTTGGAGAGAATTCTAGTGGTGTGACATATTTAACAATATCACCAAAGAGAACTGACTAAAAGTGACCAGCTTTTGAGTTACTCACTGGCCTTCACCTCTGAAACATAAGACTCCTAATCTATCAGAAGAATAATAGTGATAGCATGAAGTCTGCCCAACCAGCAACTGGTCAGAACACTTCAGCAGTTATTGCTCCACAAGCCCCTTCATTTGTGGTGACATGCCAGGCCTTTGTAGATTAGCTATGTATATTGAAAGATCCCAAGTAAATGAGAAAAGGCTGTTTGTCACCCCAGACATGGCCATTTGGATATTTCACAAATTACATGCACGAGAAGGGCTGCTTCTGTAGCTGTCTCATAGAAGACAGAATTCCCTTGTTGTTGATTATGAGGCTGTCCCACTCTCAGCAGCACCTGAGCTAACAGACTGCTGTGGTAATTAGTATGGCTGAAGCCCATCTGTCTGTAGAATTTCCTTATATTCCAACCATGAAAATGAGAAACAAAGCCTGATAAATAAAAGCTTCATTTTTTTCTAAGATTTCAAAGTAAAAGATAAATCAGCTCACTTCTTATCTGTTTTCCCCAGGAAATTGAATTTAGCAGCCTGGACACGGCAGAGTTCTCAGAGCACTGGCATGATGGCAGGCCTATGGAGTTTCTTATTTTTGAAATGGTTGGAGAGCATTCATGCCTCAGTGGGCTGTGTCTGTCCTGAGGGATGGGGCTTAGAGCTTCCTCAACCATCCATTTTCCATTATTATTTCCATACAGCCACAAATGTTCTGCTTGCCTTACCTCCTAACATGTGCTCTCTCGTGTACTCAGTGTATGGATACATCCCCATGCTCTCTCTCAGAGTGTCCCTTTGGAGTATGGGACCTAAGCAAAGTGACTGTGTACCCTGGCTCCAAAACCAGGAACCAGGTGTATGATAGTGAGGACAAAGCAAATAAGAATGTTGATTTTCTTTTTTTCATTAGAAACTATCAATGAAGTGAAATAAAATATCTCGGCAAGCCTAACAAAGCTGTTCCTGAGTTCTTTATTTTTCTGCATTAGGAAAAAAAATGGAAACACTGTTAACTTTAAATAAAGACCAAGTTTTATTTTTTGTACCAACTTCAGTTTGTTTATCTAAAATGTTGAGCTGCAGCGGGCCTGTGGCTAGGAGATACTGGACCCAATGTTCTAAGGGTAACCACAAATTACTACTTATGAACTATGTGAAATATACTGACATTAGAATGACATCAAAAAGTTAAGCCCTATTACAGTTGAGATATCTGATACAAAAATTAGGTTCTGAGGCCTCTCTACATACAATATTCAAAATAAGGTCACCAGCCCTTGGACTTGCAGCAAGCCAGCCAAAAACAAAGATAATGATAAAATCGAAAAAGAATTTTAACTTGAATTTGTAGCAATGGATATGGAGCAAATGTCTTCAGAATTAGTGGCCAGCCTCTACCTCCCTTGTTAGAATTACAGGGAAAATTATTATTTTTTAACTTTTTAAGTGTAAAATAAGTAGGAACATACTAGACAAAAGATACCTCAAAGGAAGAAATATTTCATACTTTTAATATAACAGGCTCTAAGTTAATCACAGTTTACTATGAAATCCCTAATAGTTGTTGTATCCAAAAGTACTCTATAAAACACAAACATTTAAAAAAACATACAAAGGCATGTTACTGTGTTGCTTTAAGTAATAATGTTCTCACTGATTGTAGTTGTGAAGAACCGCCCTCTGTGAGTCTTGGCACAAACCCTGACGTTGAGCAGAGATACAAACCAATGATATGGAAAACCTTTGATCAGAAAAGTTAACAATAAGTTCTCAGGTTCCTCCCTATTCACTGGCAGATCCATGAACACAGCAGTATTTCTCCAAGACTTGCTGTTTTGTTATGTAAAGCAATGATGGTGGCAATCTCTTTTCCAAATGGTTTGTGTATGGACTCTGTGGAATATTCAGCAGATAGCCTTCAGATAGTACAACAGCCACTGCCCAGAGGGGGTGAAGAAGCTGCTGTGGCAGAACAGGGTCGAGGAGGAGGGGCTGAGGAGTTGAGCCCTCCGGCCTTAGCCTCCCCAGATCTGCTAAGAGCCTTTGGACAGACTCCATGGGCCCTCAGCAAACAGACATGCAAGACTTCACTTCTGTTCCTTGGTGGCTGGATGTTGATCTGTTCATGAGAAAGGCGATACCAGGGAGTGGACATGCAGTGACTTTGTGATGTTTGTGCTTTGGGTGCAGTCACTGCTTTCTGCTTAGTACATCACCTCAAGTCCTTGTGCACCCCTGTAAAGCTGATTTTTTCCCCTTGTCTACCACCTTTGTGTCTTGGTTTCTCTGTCCTTGGGAGCTTCCCAAGAGGAAGCTTTTAGCTATTATTCTGATCTTGGTCCTGCCAAAAGATGGCCTGGGCCACTTGCCCAGGATGAATACTAATTTTGAGAGGACAAGTGCCATGACTGAATTTGGCATAGCAGGTAGAGTCACATATTTTATCCATTGTGTTGAATTTTCCTAAAATACTTTATTCCAGAGCCTCAAATAATTCATGTGGAAAAGAAATGGATTTTTACCTCACATCATCAATCAAAATACCCATTCTTAGGTCAGGTTTCATGCGGGTGTGAAGCTGTGTTCCATGCACATAGCTTAGATCAGGTTTCATGCAGGTGTGAAGCTGTGTTCTGTGCCCTGATGTGCACAGCTTAGGTCGGGTTTCATGAGTGTGTCGAGCTGTGTTCCCTGCACTGATATATGTGCACATTCCATGCTAGTGTTCTCCACTTCTGCTCTGCATTGGCTCTTCAGAGTCAAAAGTGCCCTAACAGCAGGTTGGAGAATTTTTCATATTTATTTAGTAATTCTCGTCCACAATCAAAGGCATCAGGCAGTCTTTTAACCTTTGCTAACCCACTAATTAGTGCTGCCCATATCTGCACAGGCATCCACTACAGCATGGAAAAAAATACTGGTCACCACACATTCAAAAAGGAATGACTCTTCCTCTGCAAGCAGCTAGCAATGGCCAGTGGCTCCTCAGTAAGGGAAGAGGCCTTGAGTGTAGCTTTCTCTTTATTTTAAAGAATGATAATGTCTGTATGTTGCTGATAGTCAGGAAACCCATGAAGTACTGATTCAGAGGTTTGTGTCATAGCTTCAATCACTTGTGACACTGTGTTAAGCTGACAGAGTAACTGGGTATGGAAGTATTCTGCATACAGCATCTTAAAATAAGGTCTTCTATGGAGACTGAACAGATCCGACACTTATGTGTGCAAATGGGTAATTTGTATGCACATTTTTGACAGAGGTCTCAATGTCTGCCTCATTGTTTTGACAATATTAGCAAACATTAGAGACACTGACTTCAGCAGCCGTTATTTGCATGCAATTTGAATGTCAACCCACTGAGGTTCTTTGCAGAAAATTCATATTCTCTGACCATTTGTGATACATTTGCAGTGTCAGCAAAAGCATGATAACTGGTGGATTCAAATCTTTAGTTTTCTTTGTATCATAAAATTTTCAACTATGTTCTTGAAGTATATGTTCAAGGTTATTAATGACCTATTTGATCCTCTTCCTTTACTGAAAGAGGGGAAAACTTTATTTTTCACACTAAGTGGCAAATTGCATATTTTAAGAGACCTTATGGGGTTACAAAGGGCCCTGTCCTTGATCAGGTGGTCTCTTACCATGGGAGTCTGATTAATGTAACTCAAAACGCATTATACATATGACACACATGCTGAAGTTTATAGGAGCTTGTAAAAATCAAGAGTGCTTTGAAGAAATGTTTTTGACCAACATTAGTCATTTTGTTCCAAGTTTTATACCATTTTCTTAACTGTGCTGGTTTCATACATTAAAATATGTCTAATGTTAGAGAGAACTTGACTTTTATACATGCAAGGAAGTTAATAATTGCTACTAAAAGAAGCCCAGTGGTGCATATAGAATGCAGTAGTCTTTCTGCCAGCCTGTAAAAGGCCATGTGGAAGTTTGTGACTAAAATAAATGTTTGCTCTCTGAAGCACTGAGCCCTGTATCTCCACAGCATGTTTACTTAAACTTTACAGCTCCACATCGTGTTTCATAACACAACATTGTCTTTATGTGATAAAGAAAGACCTAAACAGGTAGGGAAATGCTGCAGTTTATCAGAATGGATCAATACCATGCTTTTATACACTAGATTAAGGTCTCTCGATAGAATCACCAATGCTACCCCCCCACACCGGGTACTCAAAATCAACACTTTTTCCATACTTTCCAGTAGGAGTGTTGGAAGATGGTTCTGTAGATCTGTCTTTGGTAAACGAATGAACTGGGAAAAAAGCTTTAAATGCAAAAAACATGCTGAAACTCTGAGATCAAGAGAGACAGGGAGCCTCAGTGAGCAGGAGCCACAAAGCTCAGAGTGCAGACACAGGCTGGGACACTGATGGGATGGCAGAGCTCTTGCTTATCTTGCAGCTCTTAGTTACGAGAGCACTGGGTTACTTAATTATGCCTTTTTCCAGAAGATACTTGAGATCATATCTGCATCAGAATTTTAATTATATACAGAGCTTTAAAAAGTGGGGCATTCCACCCTAGGGAGCCCACACACACCCGAAATGACTAACCATTTTATTATGTTAGTTCCCGCAGATTTTGGCTGTGGTTGCTAATTCAAGATATATATATATATGTTCTATTTCTTTGGGCGAAAGTTGTCCCATATTTTTCACTTCGTGACTATCTGAAATATATACCAACAAGCCTTCAAGAAAATAAACTGGACATTTTTACACTTTATATAGTCATTACCTATATGGAATCCAGAAAATTTCAATAGCACTAAAAGTAGACTGCACATTCCAGTGTGTTTTTGTATATATACCTAAATGTAAGTATTTGCTAGGTTCAGACCTATGTGCTAAAAATTTGGCTTAACATAGAAGTCATAGGAACTAAGATAAAATATTGTGACACTTATTTTTTTCTGTTTTAGGGTCAGCTTTTTCCTTTCTTATCATGTGTTTGGGACCACATGTTTTGGAAACAGACATTAGAAAAATTGGATGGGTAAAATCTGTCCCATGTAAGTGGCACAAAATTGTAGGCTATGGTAATGTCATACTTCTAAACAACAATCATGAAAGCATTCTTCTAGAAGCAGTTCTGTTTGCCCAGTACATTCAGGCTGTATAAATTAAGACAGTAGTCTTCCAAAGGGAGTTCATTCAACTACTAATCTTAAACAATGTCCTGAGGGATCCCATTAAGTTAGAATTTTAAAGCATGCAAAATGTAGACAATCAATTGAATCCACACTGCAGAATATAAACTCTGTACTTGCCTTTGTGTAACTATTTTAATGAAGCAAGATGAATATATTCAGTATATTTTAGTCCACATACATTCTGTATTATCTCAAATTCCTACAGTGTAGTAAATAAAGTCTTCTGTTATATCTTACTTTAACATATTCATCTTCAATTAATAAAGCATGCCTTTGTGTTTTACATTCTACTTTTGTTATTTGCTAAACTAACCAGGGTAGAAAGTCAGGAATAATAGTCATTTCCATGTTTTGGAGCAATGAAGAGGGTTTTAATACATACATGAATATGCAACTCACAGATCCCATATTCATCAGTATTTTTAATATGCCTGTAGCCAAGGTGTGTATATTTTTCTTCCAGTAATGTCTATTTCACTAGCCCTGTCTATCTTAAATTTTTAAATATACTGTTCTTGCTTACATTAGTCAGCTGTGAGCATATTGAGCTATATAACAACCATCTGCAAACTCAATAGCTTAAATTAGAGATAATGTATTCTCTTTCATATCTAGGATTACTGGGGTTTGACTAGCCTAGAATATCATGGATGGGCCTAGCTCTTCTCTTCAAGCTAAATCTAGACCTGCTCTGTATGTCTCTGACCATTTGCAAAGCACCCTGCTCAGTAGAATGTCCTGTCCATGGCACTCATGGAAGCTCAAGAGATTTAAAGGAAAACATCCAAGGACCATAAAGCTTGGTTCAGACTTAGTACTTCCCCTGGATTTTCTTCCCACAATCAACCCACATTCTCAGTACCAGCATCAGCAGGATTGGAAATGAAACAATGACCCTACATGGGACATCACAAAGACATAAAAGAATTTTTAAAATACAGAGAGATGAAATGGAACAACATTGTAATTTACCATTGGATGTTCCAGGAACTGATCTCCAGGCCCTTAGTCGCCAAAAATAATGCTGTTTAAGAAATTTTAGTAACAGATCCTTGCTAGTGAGTCAGACTGAGAAGAATCACTTCATTGCATGCATTCCTGAAGCAACCACAGCCCAGATGTGATACATGGGTGGGTGCCATTGTCTGGCCCTTTATTTTTTAATCTACAGATAAGGAAAAAAACTATAGTCATGTCTAGAATAATTACAACTCAAAATACTTACTTGGTTTGCTAAAGATGTTTCTGTAGCAAGAAGTTATCCATTAAGGAAGATATTCCTCTTGATTTCAAGCTGGCCCAAGGATCTTAATTCAATGCAGATAAACCCTCTAGCCCTAGAGTATATATGGGAAATGGGCTCATAACACAGAATATCAATGGGTTCCCACAACTGATAAATCATGTATGTACCCAGAATTAACAAGATATAATAAACTTGATATCTTTTTATTGACATTCTTGTGTTTTTAAACCATTCCCTTAGTTGTAGAAGTTCATGGAAGGAATCTCATGATGGTGGGATCATTATGATGTGTGGCATTTCTGTAAAAATGTGTGAAAAATAAAAAGTAAAATGTAACCATTTCTTCAGCCTATTATTCTTAAGATAGAGGCATTTTTGTACATTGAAATTGTAACATACACACCCTACTGCCTGTTTCCACATGTTCTTGAAACATTGGTGTTTCTTTAAGTGTATACATATCTGTTCAAAGTTTAATGATTTAAAATAATTATTATGATTAATACTTGTCCTTCCCTATGGATTTTCTCATTCTTGTTACCAAACTAGAATGTTAAAAATATGTCTCCATTTTTACATTCTTATTTATCTATGTGTGTGTGTGTGTGTGTGTGTGTGTGTGTGTGTGTGTGTGTGTATGTGTGTGTGTGTTTGTGTATGTGTATGTGTGTGTGTCAAAGAGAGAGAGAGAGCATTCTCACTACACCATGCATATGAACATTAGAGGCAAACCCACAGAGGTCTGTTTTCTCTCCACCACATGGGTCCTGGGAACTGAATTCAAATCATCAGCCTGGTAGCAAGTACTTTTACCCACTGAGCCATCTTGACAAACCAAAACTTTTCAATTTTTATTTAGAAGCTATTCATAAATCATCTATAATACATTAGGAGACATGGAGAGAATTTGATGAACCTTTATGGATTTTTAATTTTCACTGTGTCCATTAGGCTGCCTCAATCATCTTAAACTTACTAGAAAAACAAAACTAATGAACTGGCTTCAAGCCTAATACATCTAGACTCGATGTCAAGGAAAGAGTTCAAACATGAAGTGTGTTTCTACATCTCCGCATTTCACTGCATCTGTTCTTGTGCCTACTGCAGAGAGCTGTCCTAAGAGGTGGCTTCTCTACCTTCTGACTCCCAGGCTTCAGCTGGCATTCCTTCACTCTTCCTTGTTATTCCTCTGTCTGCTCAGCTTAGTGACATTTCTGTGCGGCTTTGCATTTGGTGAAAACATGTCCACATTTCCAGAAGTTTATGTTGTCATTATTTTGCAACGAAGAAACCAGCACCTAGATTACAAGATGTTTTTCACAAATGACTAATGTAGTAGAGCAAACAACATTCAAGCACATTTCTTACTCTAGCAGTTCATGGATGAGGTGGATATTGGAGTGTGCTAATTTATTGCTCTGCTTCTGGGCCTAGGTAGTAGCTGACTTGGTTAGCCCACCAGCTTTCCCTCATCATCACCACCAGGGCAAACCCTCCAGCACTGCCACAGCTAGATCACCCAGTGCAGTAGGCAGCAAGAAACAGGGCCAATTCTCCTGCTCTCAGGCCCTCTGGTCTGGCATAACCACACTCACACCACTAGCACCAGATCTACTGTTTTGCCCAGGTGAGCTGAGGTGCCTGGCTCTACATATTGCTGCAGCTGACGAGGGACAGGGCCAGCTCTTCCATTCTCATGCCTCCAAGTCCAGCTTCCCCACCTGCCGTAGTGAAACGTCACACATAAATATGTGTGCACTAAAGGGTGCACTGTGTGACTCACTGGACCACACTACAGCTTTCACACTAAGATTTATTTGTTTGTTTGGTTGGTTTTGGCTACACTTTTAAATTTTGGTTTATATGGGGGGAGGTTGCAAGGACAGAGGGAGAAAGCAAGGGGACTAGGAGATGAGTGGGATCAGGATGCATGATATAAAATCCAGAAAGAAACAAAAGTGGCTTGTTTTGTTTTGTTTTTTCCTTTTTTTTTTATTAGAAAGAAAATTATTTTACATGTCAATCCCAGGACCCTCTCCCTCCCCTGCCCCCCAACTAACGCCCTACTTATCCCATACCCTTTCTGCTCCCCAGGGAGGGTGAGGCCTTCCATGGGGAATGGGCTCCTAAAGTCCATTCCTATGGTTGTGATAAGTACTGATCCACTACAAGAGGCCCCAGAGATTTCCAAGGTCTCCTCACTGACACCCACATTCAGGGGTCTGGATCAGTCCCATGCTGGTTTCCTGGGTATCAGTCTGGGGAACAAGAGTGTTCCCTTGTTCAGGTCAGCTGTTTCTGTAAGTTCCACCAGCCTGGTCTGGTCACCTTTGCCCATCATTCCTCCTTCTCTGCATCTGGATTCCAGTTCAGTTCAAGGTTTAGCTGTGGGTGTCTGCTTCTACTTCCACCAGCTGCTGGATGAAGGCTATATGATGGCATGTAAGTTAGTCATCAATATCATTGTCAAGAGAGGGCATTTAAGGTAGCCTCTCCTCTGTTGCTTAGATTATTAGATAGTGTTATCTTTGTAGCTCTCCAGAAATTTCCCTAGTTCCTGATTTCTCTTTGAACTTATAATGTCTCGCTCTATTATATTATCTCTTATCTTGCTCTCTTCTGTTCTTCCCCCAATTCAAGATCCCTGTCCCATCATGTCTTCCTCACCCCTCTTCTTCTCCCCTTCCCATTCTCCTACTTCCCTCTCCCCTCCCCCCATGCTCCCAATTTGCTAAGGAGATCTTGTCCCTTTCCCCTTCTCCAGGGGACCATATATGTCTCTCTTAGGGTCCTCTTTGTTTACCAGCCTCTCCAGCAGCCTGGGCTGCAGGCTGGCAATCTTTTACTCTATGTCTAAAATCCACATATGAGTGAGTACATACAATGCCTGTCTTTTTGTAACTGGGTTACCTCGCTCAGAATGGTTTCTTCTAGATCCATCCATTTGCCTGTGAATTTCAAGATTCCATTGCCTGTTTTTCCTGCTGAGTAGTACGCCATTGTGTAAATGTAACACATTTTTTTCTATCCATTCTTCAGTTGAGGGGCATCTAGGTTGCTTCCAAGTTCTGTTTATTACAAATGGTGCTGCTATGAACATCGTTGAACATATGTCCTTGTTGTATGAATGTGCTTCTTTTGGGTATATGCCTAAGAGTGGAATTGCTGGATCTTGTGGTAGACAGATTCCCATTTTCCTGAGGAATCACCATACAGATTTCCAAAGTGGCTGTATGAGTTAGCACTCCCACCATCAGTGGAGGAGTGTTCCCATTTCTCCAGATCCTCTCCAGTATAAACTGTCATTGGTGTTTTTATTTTAGCCATTCTGACAGGTGTAAGATAGTATCTCAGAGTTGTTTTGATTTGCATTTCCCTGATGAATAGGGATGTTGAGCACTTTTTTAAGTGTCTTTGAGCCATTTTAGATTCTATTGAGAATTGTCTATTTAGTTCTTTACCCCACTTTTTAATTGGACTATTTGGTGTTTTGGAGACTAGCTTCTAGAGTTCTTTGTAAATTTTGGAGATCAGCCCTCTGTCAGATGTGGGGTTGGTGAATATCTTTTCCCAATCCGTGGGCTGTCGTTTTGTCTTGTTGACTGTGTCTCTTGCCTTACAGAAGCTTCTCAGTTTCAGAAGGTCCCACTTATTAATTGTGGATCTCAGTGTCTGTGCTACTGGTGTTATGTTCAGGAAGCAGTCTCCTGTACCAATTTGTTCAAGGGTATTTCCTACTTTCTCTTCTAATAAGTTCAGTGTGGCTGGGTTTATGTTGAGGTCTTTGATCCATTTGGACTTAAGTTTTGTGCATGGTGATAGACATGGATATATCTGCAGTCCTCTACATGCCAGCATCCAGTTATTCCAGCACCATTTGTTGAAGATACATTCTTTATTCCATCGTATAGTTTTGGCTTCTCTGTCAAAAATCAGGCGTTCATAGGTGTGCAGGTTAGTGGCAGGATACAAAATTAACTCAGAAAAATCAGTAGCCCTACTATATATGGATGATAAATGTGCTGAGAAAGAAATCAGAGAAACATCACCCTTTACAAACAACATAAAATACCTTGGGGTAGCGCTAACCAAAAAAGTGAAAGACCTGTATCAGAACAATTTTGAGTCTTTAAAGAAAGAAATTAAAGAAGATACCAGAAAATGGAAGAATATCCCATGTTCTTGGATAGGTAGGATCAACATAGTAAAAATGGCAATCTTGCCAAAAGCAATCTACAAATTCAATGCAATCCACATCAAAATCCCAGGACAATTCTACAGAGACCTTGAAAAAACAATTCTCAACTTTATATGGAAAAACAAAAGACCCAGGATAGCCAAAACAACCCTGTAAGAACCTCTGGAGGCATCACCATCCCTGACTTCAAGCTCTATTATAGAGCCATAATCCTGAAAACAGCTTGGTATTGGCACAAAAATAGACAGGTAGACCAATGGAACGGAGTTGAAAACCCTGCTATTAACCCACACACCTATGTTTTGTTTTTAAAACACACATTTCTTTACAGAGACAATGTGCATCACTATTTGTTCTTCTCCAACAGTGTTAGCTAATGTGACATGTGCCCAGACATTTATTTCTTCCTCATGCTCAGGTTTGTTGTTGTTGTTGTTTGTTTTTTTGTTTTTGTTTTTGTTTTTTAGTCAGTTAAAAAGTGTGACTTTCATTGACCTTGAAAACAGGTAGAGCCTCGAAACACTGAGGCTGATAGCTGCTCCAACCAATGTTCTCTTCATCAAGATGCTTTCTTTTTTCTTCCTTTCATTTTCTTCTTTCTTTCTTCTTTTGATTTTGGCAACAGAATTTTCAAATTCTTCAGGATTTAGAATATTGAGGGACTGATCCTGCCTTGTGACCGCAAGTTCCATGTTTTTGCTACGTGACTGGACCACTGCTAGAAGTGCCTTGATCACTATTTTAATGGTAGGACCATCTGTCTGGATGACATCAGTGTAGTTCTTCTCCAGGATTTCACAGGCTGACTTGGTACCCCAGGATGGCACTGGCCTTCTAAGCATGATATGGACCTGAAGGGTCAGTTTGATAGTCTGGGGGTGCCATCAAAGTCAAAACCCACAACAAGGGCAGAGATGCCAAATGGCCTGTGCCTATTGCTGTGTGTATAGTGCTGCTTCAGACTGGCAATGTTGCAGGAAATATGCTCCACTATGACTGGAGCCTCCACAGTCAGCTGGTGGCTCTGGCACTCTTTGTCAGCTCTGTTGATGGCTATCCTTGCATCAGCAGTGAGACCTGCAAAGTCCATGTAGACATTATAGTCTAAAGCACAGGTCTTCCATACTCTTCTTTCATTGTGTAGCTTGGCCACTGATTTTTCTCCTTCACACCAAGAACAACGATGTCCCTTCCTCCAAAACCAACCTCCGAGAAGCCCTTCTTGTGTGTACTTCACTTGGAAGAGATGATCATTTGGTGAAAAAAACAATGATAACAAGGTTGTATAGCTCATCACTGTAGACCAATTTTTGGCACTTTTATTCAAGGTTCAATATGCTGTTTTTTTCAACTCTATATTTTGTGAGGATTTATGTCTTTCATATCTCTTTTACTGCAATTTGTACCATCAAATTTTCCCCAAATTAATAACTTCAAGTAAACCATTAATCCAGTGAAATTTATAGTATGGAAGAATTTGACGACTATAAGAAAAAAATTGTAGCCAGTGTTGAATCATTTATTTGCCAGGTGATGCTGAACTCACCTGTGCCAGGAACATGTTATTCATTTGAGACTCGAGGTTGAATTCATTTAGTCAACTCTGCACCAGATGCTGGATGTAGAATGTTAAATCAAACAAACATAATTTGACCTTGTGCAGTTTCTGAAAGAACCAGCTAAAAACAATACCATCCCCATATAAAATGCAAAGTTTAATGTGCATTCAATGAGCAGAAAAGATGATGTCCACAAAAGGAAAGGAGGACAGTTTGCTGGTGAGGAGCTGAGGAGTGTGCATTCTGCAAGAAGGTCCTGATGTTGGGAAAGGCTTGGGTGGTAGTGCAAAGTTTTGTGGCAGAAAAACAGACAAAAAGAGGAATCCTTCCCATCCTTTTCGTAAGAGAATCCCACCCAGCAGAGGAAAAGTACTAGTCAACATCCCCAATAATCTGCAGTAAAATGAGGGGGAGTACCAAGATGATTTGAGACAGAGAAATCGGGTGAGATGCACAAAACAGGAAGAATTATCAAAGCAGACCACACTTGAGGTATGGGAGATACATAGAAAGGAACATATACCCTACTTTCACTTCTGTGACTGTCACAAAATAGCCCAACACAAAGAAACATAATGCAGAAAAAGGTTTATTTGGGCTACAATTCCAGCATCACAGAAGAAAATAGTGAAACTCAAGCAGATAGTCTCATCACATCCAGTCAAAAGTGGAGAGAAATGAATGCAACCATGCTACCTGCTTGCTTGCTTAGACAGGTGTCTTCACTCATATACTCAGGGTTTAGCCTAGGGAGTGGTATAACCCACAGTAGGCTAAGTCAATTAATAGTTGAGACAACTCCACAGTCATACCCAAAGGCCAGCATGATTAAGATAATTTTTCAATTAAGACTCTTCTGAGGTGACTCTTGTCATGTAATCATTACAGCATACCATAACAAATGGAATGAGTGAGGACTAGACAAACATGAGTGATGAGGACACAGGTGACTGACACTTATTCTGAATAACAGGAGTTGCAGGACACCCCTGGTACTACTCACAAGAGGACTTATGGGAACTGAGCAGTGCTCTCAGAGGCATGTTGGTCTGCAGAAATTTTCTGAAAGATTACCTGACATTAATTTAACTGGGGTGTGTGTGAATCTAGTTTCAAAACTCTAATGATCATGTTCAACTAAGGGAGCATGGATAGTCTATCTTCTTCAGTACTTGTGTGCGTGTGTGTGTGTGTGTGTGTGTGTGTGTGTGTGTGTGTGTGTGTGTGTAAGAGTTAGTGTATGTGTGTGAGTGTATGTATGTATGTGTGTGTGTGTGAGAGAGAGAGAGAAAGAGAGAGAGAGAAAGAGAGAGAGAGAGAGTTAGTGTGTGTGTGTGTGTGTGTGTGTGTGTGTGTGTGAATGTGTGTGCATGTGCGTGTCCGTGTATGTGTGGGGGGGGGATGTTGTCTAATCACATATCCATGCCTTGCTTCCAGGATATTCTGAGTTTCATTTATTTATTTGTATTGAAAGGACCTATCATTTCCCACAAAGCATCAAGTTACAAGGAACAAAACAGCTTTTATTTGCCAAAAGGTTGCAGTTTGGGAAGTGAGTCAAAGGAAAAGAATTAGTATTTCAGACAAAGCCAGTATGATGGCACATAATAAATTTTCTATCTGAATGCCTAAGAAATTTGTTTATCCTGTCTTCCAAACTTGTCATAAAAAATGGTTATCTTAATTTATTACATCTTGACATATACCTATGAAATAAACAAACAAAAACCCACTTCTCCTACTTATTCAACAGTAATAACAATAATGGCTACTATAACACATTTTCACATTTCTCTACACAGCAAAAGGATGATGTTATACCTTGCAAAATAACATCTTCATTAGTAGCCATGAAATTGTCTGTAATGTAACAAACCGTGGGTACTAGCTTGTTAGTCTCTAATAGGTATTTGGAGATGCCACCTCCTACAAAAGTTATCACCTTGGTTTATATGCTAAAATTCCTTTTTCCTTTTGCTTCACTTTGCTTTCCTGGTTTGCGATGCTAGACACTGAGTTGGAGTCTTGTGCATGTTTGGCAAGTGTTCTATCACTGAGCTACATATCAAGGCCCTGTAATAATACAAAACATGAGTAATATCCCTACTATAAGTCTTTGAAAGGCATGTCACACACTAACAGTCCCCTAGTAGAGGAAAATAGCAATATTTTCACATTTTAATTATTATTTATGGAAGGTTTCCATGTATGACTATGCAATTTATTAGTTAAAAGGTCATTTGTCAAAAATAAATAAATAAATAAATAAATAAATAAATAAATGGTCTTATGGTAACAGCTTTTGTGGTGGTTTTTTTTTTTTAAGACCACCAAAGGGAGTAGCACTATCTGGAGATGTGGCCTTGTTAGAGGAAGGGTGTTACTGTGGAGGTGGGCTTTGAGGTCTGTCCCATATAATTAAGCCACACCCAGTGTCTCAGACCATTTCCTGTAGCCTGCAAGTCAAGATATAGGACACTTGGCTACTTTTCTAGCACCATGTTGCCTGCATGCCACCATGTACCATCATGAGAATTGTAGACTAAATCTCTGAAACTGTAACCCAGCACCAACTAAATGTTTTTCCTTTATAAGAGTTGCCATGATCATGGTATCTTTTCAGTTCAATAGAAACTAAGACAGGTGTCTCTTCACAGCAGAAGAAACCCTAACTAAGACAGAAGTTGGATTTGGGCTTTGAGAATTTGTGTTGGGAAAGCAATGAGATGCTTTAAATGCTGCTTACTGGGCCATACCAGTAGGAACATGGATGACAGTGGTGCTAAGAGTGATTGGAACTGTGGCAGGCTGGCTCAAGAGATTTCAGAGGAGAAGAATTTTAGTGTGTTGCCTAGAGATCATTCTTGTGATATTTTGATGAAAAATATGGCTGCTTTTTGTCCTTGTCTGAAAAGTTTGCCTGAGGCTAAAGTGAAGAGTTTTGGATTAATTCCCTTGGCAGAAGAAATCTCAAAACAGCCTAGTGTAGACTGTTGTATGGTTGCTGTTAACTCAATGAAGATATGTAGAGAAAGGTGCAAGCTGAGTAAGGAAAATACTCGAGGAGAAAAGCAGCACCAGAAAGTGGAATGGAGCTATGTCCTGTGTTCAGGGAGATAAACAGAGTAAGAAAATGGAATAAAGGGAGTGGGGACCTCAGGGCAAGATCTCACCCAGCAAAGTTTCCAAGTTGTGGGAAGGAACTTAAAGAAAAAATTAGAGCCAGGTCTGATGGCACATGCCTTTAATGCCAACACTCAGAAAGCATAAGCTGGTGGGTCTCTGATTTTGAAGCCTGGTCTAGAGATCCAGTTTCATGATAGCCAAGCTTAGCCAGTGAAGAAAACAACAGAAACCAGAAAGTCTGTGAAGATATTATTGAACAAGGGGTCCATGTTCCAGGACCAGTGAGCAGCAAAACTTGGTAGCTTCAACCACATGATTCTGGAGTTAAGGATAGAAGAAAAGAGCAGTGAAATTTGCCTCCATGTCTAAGGAAAGCTGCTGAGGCCAGGTGTGTCCCTGAATGGAGGCCCAGAGAGACCATTGTGTGAAGCTGTAAAGGTGAAACCTGAATTGCCTTTGAGACCTCAAGATGTTGGAGATGCTAGATCCATCGGATACCTACCGAGGAAAGCTACTTACCAGGAGTGGAACCAGCTCAAGAGAAAGAATTGTGTTGCAGTCTATAAAGTTAAAAAAGAGTCGAAGATGTGAAGAGTGTTTTGACATCAGATATGAAGATGCAGAGTTTGGAATTTGCCCAGCTGGTTTTCGTCTTACTTTGGCCTAGTATTTCCTCACTGTGATTCCTTCCCTATGTTTTACAATGGTAATATATACCCTGTTCTATTATATGTTGCAAGTATGTGATCTGCTTTTTTTATTTTTATTTTCCAGGGGATTACATATAAGAGATTGCATGGATCTCAGACTGTTATAGAATATCGGGACTTTGGAAGTTGGGCTGAATGAAGTTTTTCATTATGATATAGCAACAAGCCTTTGGGGACAAGAATAGAATGTGGTGGTTGGAAATAAAATAGCCCTCAAAGTGAGTGACTATAGTGGGAAATTACCAATACGGAGTCAGGTAGAAATATAAGGGAAAAGCCTTACTTACAGAGCGACCTAGCCAGCCGGTGGGTCAGCAGCCTGTACCGCAAGTCCCAAAGAGAAACCGAAACCGCAAACGCAGTCCCACTACTCACTCTGACCACGCCCTCACAAGCCTGGTCAGGCACACCTGTAGCCAGCCCCTAAGAAGGCGTGGCTACAGCTTCCCCTACAAGTGACACTATTAGGAGGTGTGACTTTTTATTGAAGTGAGTGTGGTCTTGTTGGAGGAAGTGTGTCATAGTGGAGGTAGACTGTGAGGTCTCATATATTCAAGCCATGCACAGTGTCTCAGATCACTTCCTAATGCCTCCAGATCAAGATGTAGGACACTCAGTTACTTCTCCAGCACAATATCTGCCTGCTTGCTGCCATGTCCAACCATGGTGATAATGGACTAAACTTCTGAAAATGTAAAGCACTCCAATTAAATATTTTTCCTTTATGAGAAAATGAAAGTTGTCATGGTCATGGTGTCTTTTCATAGCAATAGAAATCTAAATAAGACAGGTTTGCTCATATGATCAATCAGAATTGGAGAAGGTAAAAGAGGAAGACTGACATTCACATGGGCTGTGACTCCTCTTACAATAGATATTGAATTTCTAGCAGTTATTTGTATAAACAATGATAAAATACACAGGATAAAATGCAAAAGTATAAGTAGGCAGTGTATGCTTTAGTTTGTTTG